>NW_023460129.1:0-42060 GCF_013731165.1 Rhagoletis pomonella
TTCTCCATATAAAATGTACGAGTATGGCTTTATTAAATGTAAGCTTAATATTTCGTCAACCAAGGGTTAATTTTGGTGGCGTCGTGGCAATTCGCAGAAATTTAATAATTTGTCTGTGGTTGGTGGACGGCGAGGGGAAAACGAAAGCAGAACAATCGTACATATTTATGCACATATTTACATTTATAAATGCGTTTGTCTCCTTGGACGAATGAAAAATTTCATATATGTAGTGATTTAGAGATTGCCGTTTCAGTAATGTGCCGTGGCGTGTACGCTAGAGGCGATGCAACTTTTTGGCGTCTCGCCGTTTGTCTTGGTTCAAATCCCGGACGGACCAAGTAATAAATTTTATTTTTTATTTTTTTAATTGTCATATCCATATTCGATTTCAAATTTTACTATTAGCTTTATTTAAAATAATATAAATGGATATGTAGGTACAAACGCATGCATAATTTCACATAATCGCTCAAATTTGCCAAAAGTTACTGAAAGCTTTATTGTAAATATTTTCACTAAAATATTAGTTATTGGAATTAAAATTTTATGCGAATCCAATTTTTATTCCCATTTTTAGAAAGCGCAAGTATGTATATGTTCGGGCCACAAAAATTATTTCATAAGTACTTAATTTTAAACACAAATATGTACATATGTACACTGGCAAAGTGAGTGCATCCTGTTTTTTGTTTAATATTTGCAATGTTTTTAAGTTAAACTTTTATGTTATTTTCGACGGGAATTGCGGTTTTGCATATAGCAAGTGCAATTTGTAAAAAATAGCGCTTTTTTTTTTTATTTGTTTGCAAACGGTCATGCGCATTTTATTCTACAAGAAATTCACTTTTATTTGGTAAAAAGTGCAAAAAGCCGTCAGCAATAAATAATCATTAAAAATCAACCGGATTTTTAGCCGCTTAAAACTTGATCTTGTTCCACTAGAATTAAAAAACCGATCTATCTGCGTACTCAAAATTTTTCTAAAAACTCAGATTCAACAGGTCAAAATTTAGACGAGAATTCGTTGAATTTTTCTATGTTCTGTGTAAAGTTTGAAAGTATAGTTTTGATTAAAGCATGATCCACATTTTTATAAAAAGATAATAAAAAAAAATTAATTGAAAAACATTGCAAATATTAAGCAAAAAACACCATGCACTCACTTTTGATTGCCAGTCTATGTATGTACATATGTGTGCAAACTTTATGCCAAACTATCATTATTTTAAATTGTATTTGCATCTTCATAAAAGGAGAACAAGATAAAAAATTTAACAAAAATTACAAATTAATGAAAATTATGTGAAGATTTACCATATTTTCGTTTATGTGCTCGCAAAGAACATCACATTTCATGTTGCTCAACATTGTATTATGTTATCAACATTAAATTCAACAGAATTTCTACATTCCGACTTGAACTTTTCTAACGCTGTTAATTTTTCGTCCGCGAATAGTTTCCACTTTCAGTTTGCACATTCTCTATCTATCTAAGTTCTCTGCTTAAGGTCACTGGCTATGAATCTGAATTAAGATTTCAAAAATTCCAAATGGTGGATCTATATGGAATCGACCGTTTATCACAGAAAATTGAATTTGAACGTACGTACATACATGGTGTATGAGTACGGTGACCATAATTATGGCAGTTGAACACGGAACAAAAAGTAATTTTGGTAATTTTAATATATTTTTCGATATTTTGTGAGTGCATCACATAAATATTCGGTTGTAACATCACACATTCGCTGAATATTTTTCCATAACTTTGTACTTTGTCCTCGGGAATTTTACCACACATCTTTGATAACTTCTTTACTTTTACAACACTGTCCTTCTTATTTGGAGTTTCTCACGTTGAAAATACAATTCCCCATACAATCAGCAATATTTTTTTTGCGTAGTTTCGTCTATTGAACACATTTTCACAAAATTTGAAAATTTCCTCCACACCCGGCACAATGGACAGAAAGCTGTGTGTATTTTTTGTTGGTTTTAGAATTCATAACGTAAACAAAGTTTGAAATTTTAGCGCAAAATTATAACTTCAGGAACCATCTACATATCGATGGCTGAGTGGAAGATCGATCTATCTAGGCAGCCAGTTCTAAAACGCCCTATGTCAGAAAAATTTTCAACAATTCCCTATTTCAGAATTTGGTTGAAGAACGCTCTATTTTAGAATTTGATTGAAAAATGGTTTATCTCAGACTTCAGTTCACCATCATCTCAACCGCCGATTTAAAAACGCTCATTTCCAATGTATTTTCGTTTGAGATAAGGCATTTTTGAACCAAATTCTGAGGTAGGGTATTTCTCAACAAAATTCTGAAATAGGTCATTCTTCAATAAAATTCTGAGGTAGAGCGTTCCTGAAAAGTTCTATCTCAGAAAACTTTTCGAACTAGCTGCTGAGATAGATCTACCTTCCACTCAGCCATCGATATGTGCTCCTCGATTCGAATCACAAGCATCCAGATTTAAAAATTAGAACTGGTTCATAGGCATGCCATTTTTATGAGCTGTTAAGGCGCCAAAATACCGAATACGGTACAAATACGGGACATTAAAAGAAATATAGAAAATTTGGCGTCCCGTATGAAATAAATTAATTACCTGGAGAAAGGACGAAAGAAGACTGTCCCGTATAATACAGGACGGATGGTCACCGTATGGAAGAAAATGAGCAACACATTCACAAAATTTTACAAATATCAACGGCACGTCCTAGCTTTTTAAAATTTGCACTTTGAATTGATAGGTTACAAAACTGAATGCCTGAATTTTCAATTCTGCCACGTTTTATTTGCATTTAGGTACATGCATTTTAAATTTACGAGGCTTTTGGCATGCTTAAATTTCTATCGTATAGAATTTTGGGCAGGGCTTTGGTGCGTTCGACATGGAAAGACTCATGCGTATATGAGATTTATTAATTTGTGTATGCTCTTTTTAGGCTTATATGTACAGCGAAAGTACGGCAGATAGTAGTTTTGCTTAGACTGGACGTGTACTTAGTTTCTTGGCTTCGGTGCTGGACCTTCTTCCTCCCAAAACCTCCCTACATATCTCCAGAAAACTTTGTATTTGCAAAAACCAGCTTAGATCCTTAAATAATTTGACTGTAGACAGCAGATCATATCGAACCCTAACCGCAAAAAAAAAACGTAAGCGACATATATTTCAAAAATTTTCTTTTTGATGCAGAAATACTTCTAAAGCATCTAGATGCAATTCTGCATCAAAAATATAAAAATATAAAATTTTTGAAAAAAGTGTCGCTTACGTTTTTTGGCGGTTAGGGCTTGATATGGTCATAAAGAATTTTTACTTTAGCATGTTTTTTGGCATTGTGTAAACGACTTATAGGAAGACTTGATCAAAAACATTTCAAAGAACATTTAAACATAACCCCAACAGAACTGATTTACATTTGCACACTAGATCACACATACATAATACTTACCTAGTTTTATACGGATGCATGTATGTACTTAATTACACACGCATACATAGTCCACGTGCTCAAAAAATATACTTCTCACATTTTTCACTTTTCGAACCAAATTTTTAATCTCATCTTTAATTAATGTCGCCCTTTGATTGCCACTTTCTATTTTCGTGTTTAATTCTAAATTAAAGGCAAAGGAGAGACCATTTTGTGTTCATTTCGGAAAATGTCACACTCTTTTAAGGCAAAAAAGGCATATTCTCTGCGCTTTGAAGCTTTGTCAGAGGAGATGGTTGCCCTGAAAATCAGATGGTTGTTTAAAACGTCAATATTATGAAATGTGTGAGCTAGACAACGATAAGAAGGCAAAAACAGGCCCTTTTAGGGGGTTGAGTGTAACATCAAACACATATTGCACCGGGGAAGGTCAACATTTTTTGGAAGAAACGAAATCACCATAAGTTACTCCTTACTAAATTTTCGATGTATCCTTGAGACGCCTTAACTGTGTCCAGCAGCTCTCGCAGCACTGGTGAAGCATCAATTATGCATCAAAAGCAAGCAAAAAGGGTTCGAAGTCAGCTGGAATATGCAATAAATAGCACACAACATAGAAGACTAATGAAACTCGTTGGTCCTCTGACCACTTTTCTTCCACTCAACTCAATAATACCTATCGAAATCGGAGTAGCTATACGCACATATTTATGTACAAATTCCTTGAAATGTTGTTCGGCTGATTGCGAACGCGTAAATGTGCGTGGGTGGCAACTTAAAACAAAACGTGTGAAAGTCAATGAAAGCATCATCAGTAAAACTGAAGTGCTACGTAGATAAATGCAGTAACGGTAAAACACCTAACGTGCGAAACAATTTGCAACTGAATCTAATTGGAAAAGGGCAACCGACAGAGCAAATTCAAGGGGTTTTAATTTGATTTTTTTTCTTGTAAAAGTTTCTCTGCCCATTTGTTGATTGTTTTTTCGTTTGTGTTATTCATTACGCACATTTACAAATTAGTATCTATACGTACCTTGTTTAGTCCTTAATGAACTCCGAGTAAAATTTCTAGGTAAGTTAATGAACACGTGGCGAACAAAAAGGGTAAATGAATACGTATGTAAAACGTAGTGAAGTGAGTAAGTGTTTTATGAAAATATATGGTAACTGTGAACACGAAAGGAATGCTGGAAATAGTAAGGTGCAGATAATAAATGGTCACTAAGATCTTACATATATAATTCTAAGTTCGGCCTAAATCGCACTTCATTTACCCTGGGCTCGAATTGTTAATTGAATTTTAATAGAGCTTTTTTCACAATTGCTTTTAATACCAAGCTTGAGAAGATCGATTAAGCCGCTATCGATGCACACTTGCGTAAGTAATCCTTACACTTTGTTCATGGGCTTTCCTTCTTCGTGGATGACTTTATTGGTGGTGTTTATATTGGATCCAGAGTGTACAAAGTCCTCCACTGTTTAAAAGTTTTGACTGCCAACAGTGACGTGGGTTTCAATAAGGGAAGACTCTTTGTGTGTTGAAAAGAAGTACATGCCTTGTCTTTTCCTTGACCGTTTAGCTTTCCTCCCTAAGATTTAGAACGCTGCGTTGAAGACTCTGGTGTTGAGGCCGACGATGTCAATATTATCTGCATACGGCAGCAGCATTTACTGAGCAGGAGCTTTTAACGAGTCACCGTATTAGTTTTGCAGGGGTCTTAAATTTAGACATAGATTCTTCGTACTATCAATATTGGCTTTCAAATCGACAATTGGCGTGTGTCGATTTGCTTATATGAACTTTTACAATCATAAAAAAGTATGGAGTTAAAAAAAGAACATTTCAAACATCCTCGCCAACAATTTCTGGACGTTCATGATATATGAGTCTAAAATGAGTCCTACGCTAGTATGTATGAAATATGAGTTTCAAACACAAAAAATGTGTGGCTCATATATGAATCCTTTAGGCGTCATATGTGTATGTATGTTAGATCATAACGCAGATTCATTAAGCAATTTGAGCAATATTTTCCTCCGATTTGTGGTGTGCGCCCTGGTGTGGTCACACAAAGGGGAAGGACCTACAATTTTATACCGCCTTCGAACTTCAAATGGTTTTATTGAAAACAAATAATAATAATTCAAATAATTGTATGTCAGAAATAACTCAGAGGTTTGCCATTGCAACTTTGTTTTACAGGTTATTTTACAAATTGATTTTTTTATGTAGGTAATTTGACTGGTAACGTCACATTTGTGCGGACTTTTTTTAAATTAATACCAATAAATTGTCCATTAAATAATAGAAAACCACCTGGGTTTTTAGGTGATATGATTGGGTATGGTCAAATCTATGTTTCTGTAAAACAAGGGTTTCATAATTCCTTTGGTATCTAAGGTATGGGCATTCGAATGTGCGCTGGCCACATTACTCTATTTTGAAGTTCAATGATGGGCCGTATCAGATAGTTAGAAATTTCTACGAACTGTTATCGAATATTGCTTGTTTTTGAGTATACATATAACCTGCAACGAATGAGGACATTTGCATACCCAAATGTTCTAAATTTTAGGTTTTTTCATAATTTTATATTATATAATTTGGGTACTGGCAACCTTACACAATACACTGGGCACGTTATACCATGTTCTGACCGACAACGAAAATACTTTGAAAACGAGCTTTGAGATTGTTCGTTGACATTTCTTACATCCTCTGATTACATTCCTCATTATCTTTTCATTAGCAACCTCTTACTTTCATTCTTATTTTACTTTGGCCAGCCAATTAACAATAAATCCGAAATGGCGTATTGAATATGATAAAATATGACTTCAACTTCGATAAATAATCGCAAAAAACTAGTGAAGACACCCATTGGAATGGGGTGGAACGTGAGTTTTCAACTAGTTTTCAGTGAAAACTGATTTTCGCTTAACAGATTTTACATGGACGAGCACACAAGTTTTAGATCGAAAACCAGTTTTAGCTACGAAAACATGTTTTCGATGCCGGCCAGAACATGGTATTACACGTACGTTGCGCTTAAGTAAGGTTTAACCCCAATGCTTAGCTCATCCATTTTTTCTTCGCATTCCTATTTTGTCATTTATAATAAACAAATGTTTGAGCTAAAAATGGCAATTTTCTATGGAAGGATTAAAAAGTATAGCTCGCTTATCCTTAAAATGTTTAACTACACTGAGAAAAAGGATTAGTTTCGACAACTAAAGATATTTAGTTCCCGAATTTCGACAATATTTGGGAACTGTTACCAAGGATTGGGAACTATTGGTTATTATAACTAAATATATTAAAGCTTCTAATATTCATCTAGGTTGTAACAAATCGTTAATTTAGTTGAAGGGTTTGGTTAATACTAATAAATATTTCTTTGAAGCATATTTCTACAAATTCCATTCAACTTAACGTATGGTTCATAAAAGGATGTTATTAAGCTCTGCTAATGCAGATAAGCTTTCTTTCAACACGTGGTTTAGTCATAGTTACCAAATCTTAGTTGAGACAACCACGATTTGGTTTGAGAGTGGAACATATTCATGCTTGTGAGCCACCCCTAAAGAATGCTGAGCGCTCTCTGAGCACATACGAAGAGCGCCAGCTGAGCAATGCACACAGTCCCACTTATTGAATCGTTTGAATGCGCTAGTATGCCGACCATTGCATTGTGCGTGGAAATCATTGCTCCGCTACCGCTGTTCGTATATGGGTGAAACACGCATGTGGTCCCAGAGCGCTCAGTAAGCTATGGCATGTCGATCGCTGCGCCATGTGTGCTATGACATGCCCATACTTGTTTGTCACAGTTTCAGTTTTGCTATCATCGCGGGTTGTTTCGGTGCGCGCATAGTTTAAAGTTTAATTAAAAATATAAAGTTAGATCCCAACCGGGGTTTTTCAGTGGATATATAATTCATGTGAATTATAATTTGAAAGTGTCTATTTAGCTAAGGAAAAAGCAAAGCAGTATACTTCCAGCAGATATTGACCTGGGTTTTCGCACGACTGTTCCTGTTTCATCGTTGTTTTTTAGGAAATTCTTACCACCATATACATATGTATTATTTACTTTAGTAACTAACTTATGTAAATATGTACGTATTTTTATGCTTAATATATGCAAATAAAAGAAGAAAGTAAACACAACAAACATCGAGTAAATTTTTATTTGTGTCAAACTGAAACTTTTTTCCCAATAATAAACGGTTAGCTGATTCAAGTCTACGGCAAGTTCACAAGATTAATTGAAAACTTGTATCAACCAAAGCATTGTTTATATTTGCTCAACAATGATTTTATTCAACTACCAATATTGTCCAATCAAGGTAGTCGTTTTGTAATTATTAACAAATATACATTTGTCCCAACTAGAAGTCTTAAGTAAATTGCAGACTTTCGTGAACTATATATTTATTTCGCCATATCCAACTATGCCACTTGATCACTATAACCAAATCTTGGTTATTATAACTAAACCTTTTTCTGGGTGTAGGTCAAAAATCTTCTTACAGTAAAAATTTTGGCCGGAAAATCGTATTATCATCGCAAATATTATTTATTTAACTTTACTGCAAAAACACTTACGTTTATTAACTTAAGACATGCTTAAGTTCATCTAAAGTACTATGTTCTGTTCTCAATTCAATCCTTTCTGAATCAAAAGGGCTGTTCAGGATATTTTTCAAGTGGTTTTGAGTTTACATTAAGCCAACCCTTTGCATTTTATTGTTGTGAATTTACTAATACACTGAAATATGCAAATGCAAGATCACATGCACAAGATCCTACAGCACTCTATTGTTTTTTTCCGTACCATCTAATACAATTTCAAAACAGAGTCGGTGGTTTCTGGCAATATGTGAATACTTTTATCGCATACAAATTTTGTACCAAACTATTCTCACAAATTAATAAATTCTTTATAGTCTGACTATAGTAGGACTTGTAATAGCTTCTATAAATCACGTGTAATGGGACAGATAACTTATCAGTTTTACATGTTGCAAAATATTTTATTGATTTCCTGGCAAATATATAATCAAAATCTTAAGAGATAAGAGATTTCAAAGGATATTTTTCACATGTAATATGCCTTATTATTTATTTCTAAAATTAAATGAGAATCGTTATCAAGTGAGTACAAAAATTTTAAATAAAAAGAAAAACTGGCCACGTTATACTTATTTGTTAGGTAGTTATGCAAAAAAGTCAGCTATTAAACACAAAATGGTTGGACATAATAAGAATTAGCGCCGGAAGCAGTTGAATGAAAGAAAAAATCGGACAGGTCTACTTTTCTGTGTAATCGACCAAATGCACACTGAGCCAAAAATACAATGGTTTATTCAACCAAGTTGTTGTTTGATTCTTTCATGGTAAATACACCGATTATAAGGAATGTGATTGAAGTTGAACTTTTAAAAACTTATTTGCATGTCTGCCTGTAGCTAAACGTGAAGAGATATTTGCTGTAATTTGTTGGCTTCCAGCAGGTTCCAGTCCGAATGCCGTCAAAGAAACATATACTTTTTCACTTTTTTGTTTTTGTTTTTCTTAATTACGAAAAAGCATCTTTGAAGTGCAAAACCAAATAAAACTGCGAAGAAAATTGATTGAAGTTAAACATTTGAAGGCAAATTTATAGAGCGGATGTAGCTGAGTGTGCAGAGATGCTTGCTGTTATTTGCTAACTTTTGGAAGATGCGGGTTCAAGTCCCGTCAAAGGTAAGGTGTTAAAATAATAACAAAAAATATTGTTTTGTATCTCCGAATTATGAAAAAGCATCTGTGAAGTGCAGAAAATAAGCGTATTCAAACGAAAAAATAGGCAACCAGTAGTTTGTTTAACGGTAACAAAAGTGTGGTTAATATTACCAAATCATTGTTGATAATATCAAGCATGGCATTGTTAATATTAACCCTCCGTGTACGAGGAGGGGTATACCACACCCCATCGGTTTAGAAATCGTAATATTTCTTGAATAAAAAAAAACGGGTGAGTTCGTTTTCCCCGTAGCTATAAATTCAACGTTGCCGTTCCGATTAGCGCAATTAGTTTAGTCCGGGTTTCGCCACGCATCACGTAACAAGTGTGGAAAGGGCCCTTGGATATGTGATATTTGAGTTTTGTAGTCATAAGCTGAAAGAAAGGTTGTGTTTTTGTTTTTAAGCGACTTTAAAAAAGGAGAAGCTTATTAATTCATCGGAATATACATATATATTTTTATGTATGTATGTTACCGCATAACTTGGACCACATTAGCCGATTTCGATAATACTTTTTTCATCGGAAAGGTGGTGCCTTAAGGGTGGTCCCGTACTAATTTTGTTTACATCCGATAATTAGATCATGAAGAAATTAACGGTAAACCTAAATTTGTACATGAGAATTGAAGTCTGTTGTGTTTTTTGATTAAAAATTACTTGTTTTAAATAAAGGGATTCACAATGGTGTCGTAAGTGTCGTATTGTTGTATGTCGTAAACTTGAAAAGCGTAAATAAAAATTTAGAGAACTTGACTATTATTTAACACTGCGAAAATTCATAATTTGATTTGGATGGTTTTGTGAACCCCCTTAACATATTTTTTAGGCGTTTACAGTTTACGGCATACAATAATACGACACCGTTGTTAATACCCCATATGTATTTCCATTATGCGACATATCGCTCCGAAACACGCACATGTGTATGTACATAAGGCATTTTATTTGTGCAAATCAAGTCAGTCTATAACCGCTCAGTGCACTAACGGCATAACACATGAAATGCAAATGTGTATTTGTGCGTACTTCACTCAAACACATTTCCCTGATAATGCGATTGGCCAAGCGACTAGCCGAAGAAAAAAAGGGAAAAGCGGAAATTTTCATAAAATTCATTGTGTATTGTATTGTTGTTCATTCGTATTCAAACATTCAAAATGTTGCTACTTTGCGTACGGAATCTGAAATTTCGCCTTGTGCATATTGCAGTTTTTGTTTGGTATGAAGCATATGGCAGATGGCAAATATGAATTCTGCACTTCCATTCACATTCGGAGACTACTTCGAATAGGACTCCCAAAAGTTAACCTCACATATTTATAAATATAAGAGCATAATTCGACATATTGAAATTTTGACCGCGTAACTACATAGATCCAAATATACATATCGCACACGATCTTCAATAGTGACACAACTCAAAATTTAGCATTTTTTGGAACTATGCACTAAAAATGTACACTGAGCTTTCATTCACCTTTCATCAAAAGCTGGATCAGATTTTTGTTATAATTTGCTGAAAAAAAAACCTAAGGTAAAGGCTTCCTTGCCCATATGATTAGCATGTGCTAAGAAATAGTTTTTCGCATTTTTTGACGAACGTGTAATTTTGAGTTGTGTCACTTTTGAACATTGGGCCTCATGCATAAAAAGTGAGCTTAAGCTCCGACTCGATTTTCAGTACAAATTCTTGAGTTTGAGCTCACCTCATCAGTGTAAAAATGGAGTCTGAGCTTAAGCTTACTTTTTATGCATAAGGTCCATTGTGTGCGATATGTACATCCATAGTACGTAATAACCCCCTTTTTGGTTTGCATTGCCTTACATTTAATTTTAAATTGACGATCGTTGAAAGAAGCCGTAGAAGAACAACAAATGCTAAGCAGCTCCTGTTCCATTGGGCTAGCAGGATTGTAAGAAAATGCAAATGTAGGTAGGTGTTTGGGGAAATGAAAGTAAGTCGGGCATGAAAAGGAATAAAGAGCTACGATATCGAACAGAGGCAGTGCAGTAGAGCCCAATGTATACTGCCTCGGCTAAAGAGTGTTCACTCGAATGATTCTGGCATACAGCAGCTGCTAGCATCAGTACTGGCCATCAATTTTGGTTTAGAGTTCATCAATAACGCATAATGCTGTTGTTGGCAATCTCCGCCAGTCCTCATCGCTTTGGTACTTAGACACAGCAATAAAACACACAAACACAAATAATAATGGAAATAACAAAATTCAGTAGTAAGGCAAGAGAATTGAACCAAAGTAGAATTGGATGCAGAAATGCACTCATGCACTCACGTACATATGGACACATATACGGAGTATGTAGATCTGAAATTTTACATAGAGCATAAATTGCTTTCAAAACCATTGAATGAACTTTTGCATCGTTTATGTACAAGACACCAACAGGCGAGCGATTGCGTTTGAGCCCGTTTATTTCGACAGGTCCACTGATATACATGTACATATGATATACACGTTATGAGAAAATATTAGCTGCACGTAAAGAACGCTCCGCAATTTGTAAGACTCAAATAAACCTGTGTAAGAATTTTCTAAAATGATTCGTAAGAGAGCAATAAACGTTGTTTTACGATATGTCATAGACTATGTAAATCTGCAGCTATATGTACATTCTTACATATGTATGCATGCGCCTGAAAGAAGGCACATTTCCCAGTAGCTGCAAAGTCCAAAACCTGATATTGTTAGGTTAGGTTAAATTGGTTGCCTCAAAGCAAGGGTCACACTTGCAGATCTAATAGAATATCCTGTGATACCAAGAAAAACTGAACGAAGATCATTGATTTAGTCAGCCAATCGCCGCGAGCCGTTAACGAGATTTCGAATGCAGCTGATTTCGATGCCGGAAAGCTCAGTGTCAGTTAAGAAGTGCGAACCAAAATGTTTCCATCTCAGCTCTGGGAAGGCTGGACATTCTAATAGAAAGTGTTGAGACGATTCCACCTGATCTTCCTCTTTACAGCTTATACAAAAGGGATCAGTTAAGATTCCTAGTCTTAGCTCGTGAATACCAATCCCACAATGGCCAGTAAGAACGCACACCACTACCGATTGTTGAGGCTTTTTAAGCGTAAGGAGCTTCTTTGACCGGCAGAGACGTCCCTAATTGCTCCATATGTGGTGATAAAGTTTCAAGGGTGTCTTTCCTTGCCAGGTTACCCGGCACCCAAACTAGTCATATTAAGAAGTACTCCGAGGCGATTTATAGAGAAGTCAGACATTCCCTTACCATTTTCGAGCGCACCATCATAACGTTCAGGGCACTGATGGCTGAATTAGTCTCCCAGTATATCCTTACCTCCCGAACTGTCGTCACACTCTTTATAAGTGAGCCATCGCTTCCTTATTGACGTATATTTCCGCCTAAAGGACACTGCAGAAGTCCGGAAGCCTGAACATGGCCGTGACGGACCACCAACCGAGCCACCAAGTTTAGAACCGTCCGTGAAGAAGTTTACCGCTCCCTTCTTCCAGTAACTCCATCCTGCCCCGTCCTCTCTTAAGAGCATGTAGGCAGAGAAAGAGCTGCTGGGAGCCATTTGGGGCTAGTTAAGGGAATCATATGATGTAAATATGTATCACAATACGGGTGTCAGACGTTTTTGGTTGGAAAATAATTTGAATAAGGTTGGTATCTGTTTACACATGTAGCAATGTTGCCACCCCTTTTAAATTTAAAATGCAACTTTATTTAAGGGATTTAAGAATTAGATAATCTAAATCTGTCTGGGTGGTGTCACAGAAAAAAGATTTAGAAAGGTTTTAGTTTGAAAATATTTTTAATATTTATTTAATATTTTGCCATATGTTTAAAAAGCTGAACTTATTTAAAGTATACAGAAGTTACTGTATGAAATATTAAAATATGGGTGTCAAACGAAGTGGTATTAGGAAATATTTTGCTTAAACATTAAGAATATTAAAAAGGGCTGCCACTTGAATAAAATCCCTCGATATGCTCTTATTGTTATCACGTATTCTACGTTTAAGTTTAGCGGCTGTGGCTCCGATCCTTTTTTGTTTTGTCTTTCTGTTTCTTATTACTGCCATACCTAAACAAAAGCGTTGAGAGTTGCGAATCTCAGCTCATTTTCTTTTTACTCGAACAGATTTCATGTGTTAGAAAGACCAAAATGGAAAACTGGCGCATTCAGATAACAACTGTTAAGCAAGAATTTATAACTGTTTCAAGAAAATGGATAAATGACAATTAGTTACTGTAACTGTTACGTTGAACGTCATACACAATAACAACCATGCCGTGCGTTTATTGAACAGTCTTTTGAGAACGGACAAATATTTAATCACAAGAAAATGTAAGTATGCATGTTTCTACATACATATGTATGTATATATGTGTATTTCAATTGATTTGAAATAATTGAAGAAAATAAAATTATTATAAAATGATATGAGTAGTCCACTTGCAAAGTGCGCTATGTAAAATTTTTTCGATTTTTAGTTTTTGGTGGATTACGTACCAGTATTTAAAGTAGTTTCATGTCCACTAACAACACAGTGCAAAATCTTTTTATAATCTGAAAAAAATAGCATCAAATGTTAACTCTTCTTCCAAAAGTCGCTATCACACTTATTTATAAACTTTCAAAACTATACATCTTCTGATGAACTTAGAAAACTGCTGTAGGTTAATGTTATCTTATGTATGTTATATTATGTAACAATTTTATAAGGCTCTTATTTATCCAAATTTTCAGGTAATAATGGAAGAGATTCAATTTAAATTATACTTGTTGTCGTAGTCGTTTTTTTTCAAATTTATGGCTTTCTATTATAAAATCACATAACGCTGTTTGCAAGTGGACTACTCAAATATCTTCAAACAAACAATCAGCGCATATTTACGCGCCTCGGCACTCACCTCAATTTTAATAGCTATAGTTTAGGAAAAATAGATCAGTATTTCAGGAGCTCTGGGTGTTCAAACAAGAAGCCTGGTGACTGAGAGGTTTCCGTGGTATGTATGACTATATCTCGGACAAACCAGGAGAATGTCTCATGAATGTATTCGCACTTCACTGTGATCAAACTGCACAGTTCTGGTGTCCGGACTTAGTAGCAGTGAGGTTGAGCTTCAATGATAAACGAGGGTGGAAGCACTTTATTATCTTTGTTGCCGCCACGTCCAGGGAAGGAAGATCCACTGTTGTGATGCTTGTGCCCTGAATAAAAAAGAAGATCGAATTTTCGAGTCAAGTTGGCTAAGTATCTTGAATGTGGGCACTAAGGCAAAATTTGTTATGCCTAGAAAAAGGCAGGTGATTGATCTTACCTTATCTAACTCTCGGTAAGGATGATCAGTCCTTACCTAGAGAGTCCAGAGTAAAGATTCGCTTTCGGAGCACAGGTACATCTAGATTCAACTAGGAGAGGATGCTATTTGCTCTGCGCCAATGAGAAACTTAAAAAAAATTAACTGACCAAGTTTTAAGTAGCAGCTTGAGAAACCGACCATAGCAAAGGGAGAATAAAGTATCCAATGCGATAGAAAGATCAGGTGGAGAGGGACTTGCCATCATTTGGAATTTTCAATTGGTGTCAGTTGACACCGAAGAAACCAAATCACTTAGGCGGTTACAGCGCCAATCAAGAGGGTATCATAAAGGAATACGCTAATTCCTTCCTCGGCCGATAGCTTAACAAAAAAATTTGATGGATTTTTTGAGATATTTAACTGAGCGCCATTGAGAATGAATAAAGGGCGAACTTAGCACTGCATTTGCGTTATCGGAAAAAGCAAAGGCTGAATAGAATAAAAAACAATAAGAGTAATAAAAAAAAATTTTCCCAGTGATTTTATGTTAGACCCAGGGAATAAATTTTCATTCATCTTTCAAGTAATTTCGTATGACGAATAAATTTCCATTCGTCATCGAGAAATTTCAAATAACGAATAAATTTTTACTTATCATTCAAGTAATTTCGGATGACGAATAAATTTTTATTCGTTATTTGAAATTTATTGATGATAAATGAAAATGTATTCGTTATTTGAAATTACTTGAATGATGAATGAAAATTTATTTGTAATTCGAAATAACTGGAATGAAGAACAAAAATGTATTAATTGTTTGAAATTACTAGAATTATGAACAAAAATTATTCGTTATTTGAAGTTTCTCGATTATGAATAAATTAATTATTTATTCATCATTCGAACTTACGTGAATAAAGCTAAAAATGTATGTGTCATTAAAACAAAGAAAGAATTATGAATTTAGTTTTATTTAAATAATAAATGATTCAAAGACGCCCATCCCTAGTTCGGCCTCAGTCGATCAGTTGCGTTCTGAGATTTATTTTTATTAAGAACTCTTCAAAATTCATTACACAACAATATTAATTTCGGTTGATAGTCAAAAACCTTTCTCATAGCCTGATTGATGGTGCCAAAGGTATGACGTAGGCTGACTTCCAAAACGTATGAATACAATGTTTGGAAACTGTTATACTGCGGTATTCAAACTATTTTTATATGCAGAGTTGCGACACATTGCAACCATATACATTGCATATTTTAAATATTCAATATAGCAATGAGCAATTTCTCTGAATTTTCCATTTTTAAAACACCAATGCACAGTGGCCAATTTTTGGAAAACCCTGGCCAAAAGTCCAAAAAAAAATTGGTGCATTCGTATGCATAACCATCTTATATTGTTAGGAGGGCTCTACTGCGTATCGTTATGAGACAACAAGTCGATTCTCTTGAGGCATTTAGTGTTACAGGAGATCGAAGTGACTGTTGCTAGCAATTCGCTCTAAACTTTTCGTAAATTTGAGTTTTCGTCGTTGTTAAAATCGTGGTATTTAATCATTGTAATCTAGAGTATGTAAAACATGTTTTTTCATTGTCACGCCATCTAAAACTGACGTAAGACATAGATATTCACGGATTGATTTTTTTGTTTACTCATTATGATGGACTAGGAAAATAGTTACGAGAGTGGTCGAGATGGGCGGTCTAATATTATTTTTCATATATATTGAAGTTTTTCCCATCCACCTTGGTTAAAACCACCTGCCACAAGCCGCCACTGTAGTTTGGACATCAGTTTTTATACGCGATTCTTATTTTTTTTTTGTTTAAAAGATTTAAATTATTTAAAAAAATATTTCTATCAAGATTTTGATGTTTTAAAGATTGGATATTTTACTAGTAGTACTAAATATTAGAGTGCTCATCCATGGGCCTCTCATTATTGAATGGGCACCTCTGCCAATTGGGTAACTTTCCGGAGAAACCCAAAATTCAAGGAATAAGGATATTAAAAAATATCGGCTGCTTGTATCCTCGGCCCCTGTCATTTCAAGTTTACGTTTAAACCCACCAAAACAAAATCATAAACTGTCGTCATATGCCATTAAATTATTATCAACTGTTGTAAATGCGGATGCGGAATGGCCATCAGTTAATATAGATACGAGCTTGGATACTTCAGATGACTGCGAGTCAGACGGTGTATAAAATTGTTATCTTAAAAATATATTCCTGTGTAACAAATATGTATGTCTTGTTTATTGATTCATTCAAAATCCCGCAGTTCCCGTGTCAATTTGCACATCAAGATTTTTAGAAATAAACATTAAGACCTCGTTAGTGTTTGTCCGAGCTTCTCTGCCGATTTGTGGATTGCGCCTTGATGTTGGCGCACAAAGGGGAGGGACCAACAGTTTTACGCCGAATCCGAACGGGGATTTTATTTTTATGAGAAGCTGTTCTTCGTGGCTGAATACACGCGGGGGTTTGCCGTTGCTTGCCGACGACTTTATTACAAAAAACTTGTTTGTTTCTTATTTGTTAATGTTGGTCGGAAACTGGGCTTGAACCCAGGCCCTGCGGAATGATAGCGTATATTGCTAACCGCTACATCACATTATATATCAAAAAAGCCGAAAACATGACCTTTTTCACTTAACTACCTTAGTTTTGCTAAAAATCTGATTATTTTAAGCGTACACAGCAGCCATTATAGATCCGCCATTTTGAATTTCGAAATTATGTGGTGCAATTAAAAACCAACAACCAAAATAAAGACGAATACACAAGGTTTGATTACAATTGTACCACGCTTCGACTTTTGGCCAGCTTTTTCGAAAAATTGGCCACTGTACAATGGTAACCAATAACAAACGAGGCATCAACTTTGTTTCTGATGCGCTGATTGCTCTAGCGATGCGTTTCGATAACTTTTCGGATACGTTTTGGAAAAGTATACATTTGCCTTGTTTATATGGCATCAAACGAGGTATCGAATTAACTCGTGCCAGCGTAGCTCGCTTGAAATGCAAGTGTTTATATGCAACACAAGAAATTAGTCGATCGAACACACTTTCAAACAGAGTTCATCCCGATGTAACCCTGTTAATACATGTGTCAATTCTTGAAAATAACGAACATTGAAAAATAATAATTAAAGACTCAAACAGCCTTTTAAAAATTATCTTAGCTATTAATTTTATAACAAAGCTTAGCATAAATGTAATTTCAAGAACTATTTAAATGGTTTACTTTATACAGAGTTATATGAAACAACCGTGTGGACAAATTCCGTGTATATATGCACTCTTAACACGATTCACCACCTCTTAACTCGCATTCAAAATGTGATTTATGGTTGCACGGTTAAAAGTATCAATTCGATTAGAGAATGTGTTTACATGTGTGTGTCCATATAACATGGTTTGACTTGGAACGAATTGAAGCACCATTTAAACGTGGTAATTGTCTATATTTCGTAGTTCGGCGTTATGGAACATTATACTTTGTACGTATGCAAAGCAATTGACGTTTTGGAAGTCAGCCAGACATATTGTGGCGAACACAGCGGCAACTCAAAGCGAACAACAAGAAAATGGTAGAATGTTCGACGAAAGACGTAGAATATTCGACAGCAGGAAACGTGAAGTGGGAGAATACCACGAACAGCGAGAGAATGAGCGATAGACGCCAGAATATGCTAGAGCTGCCATGAGTGCGAGCAAAGGTACCCTGCAGGGAGTGACGTTAGCTTATACCTAACTTTAGTCTGTTTACGCGAACACTAGTGCTAACTATTAACTGTGTATTTTGTTCGAAAAAAGCTAACTACTTTTGTGGGGCGATGGCCGCAAAAAAGTCAGACCTGGGTACCTCTGCATTACATGTCAACTAACTTGTAACTAACTACTTTTGGACATAAAATATCAATAAGAAAAACAAAATATTTTTTTGTTTTTTTCCTTTTTTTTACTTATTTATTTACTTTATTTTATTACATTTCATATTTGTTTACATATTCTGCTCCGGGTGGCCCCATATTCGAACACCGTCAGACATAACTTCAAAATGATAGTATAAAATTTCGATCTTCCTTTTATTTGTCCTGAATATGAAAAAGAATCTGCGAAGTTCAGAAAAAAAGTGTATTGAAAGTAATTTTTGTATGAGGATATTTAATAGAAACTTGTAAAGAAAACCAACTCCCGATTGCGTCTGCATGACTCCTGCACGACTTTACAATTCACTTTAAGTTGGTTTTGTCATAGCTAATTAAAAGTGAGGTATTAATCGAAATCTCGCCAAAAAGCTAACTATAAGTTGGTTAGTTTTAACAATTGATAATTTTTCACTGCAGGGTATATACGGCCGGTGCTACAGCGCAAACAAATTTTAATAATCGATGAATCGGTTAATTGATTAGTCGAAAGCATTCGATTAATAATTGCAATTAATCGTTAGAAATTAACCGATTTATCGGTCGTTTCGATTAAAATGGAAAATTAATAAAAACCATTTACATTAGTTATAAAAATTTACTGTTTTATTTAAGGATACAATTCTTGTAAAATTGTGTAAGGGAAACAATAAATAAAAAGACGTAATGTAGTATACCATCCGTTATACACCCTGTGTCAAAATTATAAGCGCACCACAAAAATTTGTTTTGTGTTTTCTTGCGAAAATATCGTTTACAAAATGTGTAGAACACAAGAATGTTAAAAATCTCCAACTAGTAAAATTATACATATATATGTACGGAGTAGAGTGGACACTTTTATTGTTGCTAATATTATTGAGTAAGAATGCCAATTTTGTTACGGAATTTTGATTTATACATTACTGTGTTAGTAAGTAGTCAGTTTTTGATGATTTCTTTTCGATTATTTTCAAAATTAATCGGTTAATCGCCCGATGAATCGAAAGGAAAGTTTCGATACAATCAAATCGTTAACCGAATGAAAATAACCGATTATAATCGGTTATTCGATTAATCGTGCCATCAATATACAGCGCAGAAAAAGGTCAGTGGCGATTCAGCAAGCTACAAGTTCAGTTGTGTTTGCAAGTTTTGCAGGATAACTATGCTAGTGACCGGAAAATTAACTTTTTTTCTGTTTGAGGCTGTCGTAAATTGCAACCAGTTTATCGGAACAAAGAAAAATTAAATCAATATAGGATTATGCACGAATTCAAAATTGACTAAAGTAGTGGAAATTTATGAAAAACAATTACATTTTGTACCGGACAGTTCTGTTTATTGAGCGTACGTTAGAAATCTATTGAGTGGACACTGTTTTTTTCTATAAATTATAGTCTTCAAACTCAAAAATAACGGTTTTATTTAAAAAACAAGTAAGAGCAGCGCTGTCGAAGGCTTCATACCTTTAATGAGCATCTGAAAATTTTTCTTTAACAGATGACAGCATTTGAAAAAATTTTTATATTCACAGCAGGCATAGATAGAGGAGATACATATATAAAAAATCATATCTACACAATCAGAGGTATGGAAGATATACCTTATATAGCACCAATCTAAGTGATTTTCACTGCTGTGTAATCGGTACGTAAACCGGTAACACAATTTAATATGTTTAGCTTCCTACATAAAGGAGATATATCGCAAATACTGGGATCTGAACAATCAGTGGTATTAGAGATAAAGCTCATACAGCATAAATTTTGACGATTTTCTCAGTAAACTCTGTATTATTATTTATAAAATAGCTTACGAAATTTATCGGTTTTATCTGTCCAAATAAAGGAGTTTTACAGTAAAACCCCATATCTGAACAATCAGTTGTATGGGGGCAATAAACAGGTTATAGTGACCCGATCTTTGTTAATTTTACTGTAACCTTTCTGTTGATAATGAGAGAAAATAGTGCGAAATTTCATGTTTCTAGCTGTATAGATGGAGTAGTTATAACGAAAAATCGCATATCTGAAAAATCAGTTGTATGGGAGCTATATGTAAAAGTGACCCGATCTTTGTTACTTTCATTGTATATTCTGTTGATAATGGGTGGTATTGCAAAATTTCATGTTCCTAGCTGCATAAATGGAGAAGTTATAACGAAAAATCTCATAACTGAACCATTAGTTGTATGGGAGCTATATGTTATAGTGGTCCGATTCTTCCGGTTCCGACAAATGATTAATACATTATAAAAATACACCCACCTACCAAATTTAGCCGGATTTCTCGAAAACTGAGAGACTAGATTGCATACAAACAGGCGGACAGACGGGCAGACGGACATGGCTAAATCGACTCAGCTCGCCGTTCTGATCATATAAGTATACATTTTAATGGGTCTATCTCTTTTTGTTCTGGTACTTACAAACATCGGACCAAAGTTATAATACCATTTCATGCTCATGAAAGGTATAATAATAGGAATTCATAGTATTAGTTGAACATATTTCACTAGTTCAACAAAAAATAAAGGTTCACTTGGAACACAACGTGCGTATAAACTCGCTTTTGGAAGCTTCTGAGTACGAAAGGTCTTTTAAATCGGTAAATTTCAGATGAAACCATCAGGGCCAAATGTCGCAACCAATATTCTGTAAGTTGACGTTGTTGTTGCTGTTGCAGCGTCTACTCAACCCCGCCTAGATCGGCTAATCCCCCAATCGTTGTCGTCAAGCTCAACTAACGGGAGACCCAGGAAACGTGCAACTTCTATGGGATTTGTCGATATGGACAGAGCGAAAGCTGAGTAGAGTTTAGGGGCATGCGAAGAGATGTCTCGAGTTGTGGGGTGTCTCTCCGCATGCCGGGCACTATTCGGGCACATCTGCATTTAATTTGCTCAGGTACGAGTTTAGCCTGTTGCAGTAGCCAAAGCGAAGTCGGTCTATTGTGGTTCGAGTCTCACGAGGCAGAAGAAACTCTGACTCGTCCATGTCAAGTGGTTGTGTAAAATGTCATTCACAGGTCGAGAGTCAGTGCAGGTCAATACTGATACCCTGTGAATGCTGTTTATGGCCTATCGATATGCTGTCGTATCCAGAGGTTGCTTTATGAACCTCTTGACTTCGTCCGTCAGTTCGTATAGATGCCTTCTGATGTGCCTTGGCCAGGTCTCCTCCGCAAGCAAGTATCTGTTTGGGTGCCCATGTTGGTGGAACCCTACTAGCAATTGCTTGCAGAGCATTATGTTGTGCTCTCTAACGGGAAGTATTTGAGCCTCGTCGTTCAGATGATGTTGTGGCGACACCAGAAGGTATCCGTTCGCTGTCCGGAGTATCTGTAGCTTCGTCAACTGCGTCCTACTAGTCCCCGGTGACCGCACAGGCGCTGCGTAGTTTACAACCGGCCGGCCAATTGCATTTTATGTTGCCAGCAACGTTTCTTTGTCTTTGCTCCAGGTGCTGCCGGCTAGCGACTTGAGGACCTTGTTGCGGCTTTGTACTTTATTGAGAATTGCAGTTGTGTGCGCCGAGAAGGAGAGAAGACTATCGAAGGTTACTCCGAGAAATTTCGGGCGATTCACCGTCGGAATTCGTACGCCGTCGACGTGAGTTTCCAGCTGTAGTCTGACCTCCTTCGTCCAGGTGGTAAAAAGAGTTGCCGATGATTTTTTAGGGGAGAGGGTTATGCTCCTTGTAGTGAAGAAGCGGAAAAGTTCGGAGAGGTAACCGTTTACTTTTGAGCACAAGTCATCAATTCTATTCGCAGACACAATTATCGAGCGGTCGCCTGCATAAGAGACAATCTGGTGGTCGAGAGAGCCTTGAGATATATTTCAGGAACACGATTGAGAGAATACAAAGGTTGCGCCGATCTCGGACCGCTATTCCTCTCTTAACGAATTTGACAGAATCGTTGTTTGCATGACGTCACACTTGTGCAACTTGTTTACGTTTTCCTTGCAACATTTTTTCTTCTTCTTCCATTCTTGCTCACGTTTTGGCATTTCTCTCTCGCGATTGCACCAGTGTGACGTCACACAAAAGTTATTCTCAAAAATCCTCTCTGATCGGCGCAATCTTGTATTCTATCATTCTTGTTTCAGGAAGCTGTTTTCCTTTTTGGATCATGCTTGTCCTGAAAATTTAGCCACGAGAGCGCTAAAAACTATTAAAGTAATGAAAAACATGGGTGTTCGGTTAAAAAAATTGCGTTATTTTTCAATACTTTTAGTCACCGGACACTTTGTCCGGTAACTACAATATGCACTAATTTGGCATTCTATTAGCCGGACAGTTAAATTTGATAATTAAACATTAACTTGTTTGCAAAATTTATTTCACAAATGACTTTTACACTATTTTTCGTCCGAACTTATTTTTGCTTGAGTTTGATTCTTAAATCTCTGTTGCTTAAATGTATGTATCACTAACGAAAAAATAAAAATCTGGACGTTTTCGCACTTTGAAGCAAACGCATACACTGATTGCGTTTCAGTAAAAGCTGTGTCGCATTTAAAATGGAACGATATTTTCGGTCTC
Source organism: Rhagoletis pomonella (assembly GCF_013731165.1). NCBI lineage: Eukaryota > Metazoa > Arthropoda > Insecta > Diptera > Tephritidae > Rhagoletis > Rhagoletis pomonella. The sequence goes on from NW_023460129.1 coordinate 23,013, forward strand.
ATTACAAATAAAGACCTCCTTCGATTTCGGATTTTGAGAATTCACAATTGTCAATAGTTTTCTTATTTCAGGCAAAAAAATAAAAAAGTGGCCGGTCTCTAGGTGGTGTCCGGTCACTAGCATAGTTACCCCAAAGTGTTTTAATTGCTTTAACGAGTATTGTAAAGTGTTGTTACTGCATCAGCGAGTATTGTAAAGTGTTTGTTATACAATAAAGTAAACTGTACTGTAATTTGGTCATCTTCAGCGTTTATTTAACAATCTAGCGATACGAACACGGGATTTTTGGTAAATCCATCAAATAGTCAAGGATAATCGTAACAATATGTTAAGAAAAACCTATTACGTAGCGTCTTTCAAAAAATCTTCAAAGGATGAGACGAATTAAATTTGACTTTTGAATAAAACACTATTCGCAAGTGCTATGATGAGCACGAGTTTGCACAAAAATCTCTGCATTCCATTTATAATGTACGAAATCATTTTCAATCTTTTTTATTTATTTATCTTTTTTCCTGCTGTCCAAGTCGCGAATTTTTGCATCACCAACTCAAATGAAAATCTAATTTTCTAAAAGTCAACGCAACTGCAAAATTTTCACTGAACTGTCACCAAATGTTTGCCACACAAAACGCATAGTGTGCAACCGCCAAACAACGACGACAACAACAAGAATAACCCAACATAAAAACGTACAAAATAAACCAAATCGTTGAAAAAATAAGCAGCAGAAAGAGTTGAAATGGATAGATCTCCGAATAAAAATTGTACTACAATGCGGCTCCTGAGTATTGGCACACTCTGCTGCAACAAACCTTGCCACCGCATTTTGTGTATAAATGGTATGTACATATGTACATATGTAGGTATGTAATAGAATTTTTGTCGCAACTGATTTTTCGATGGAGTTTGAAACTAAATGAAGGGTACAAACCGACTGGGATGAAATTAGAATGTAGGCAGCGAGCTTGGGCTGCATTTTAGTGCTGAAAACTGTCAGCACCCATTTAAGTTAACGTCGACACAACACTGCCTACGTTGGCTGGACGTTATGTTGCAATATTGCATGCCACATGCGGGCGCCATTACAAACAAATGCATTTGGTTTGTTGCAGCAGCAGGCACCGGCACAATAACCGCGACTATATTCACAAATATGTATGTATGTGCATACATATGTGACAGAAAAGCACTCTGCCGCCCATATCTAATACATCAGAATCAGCAAAGGTGTTAAAATGAATGCTGACAATGCGCGACGCCACATTGCCGAAAACAACAAAAACAATCCATCGCGTAGTTCCACAGTTATGCTCACCATTTCAAAACTGCTATCGACCAAAAATACTCGAGTGGAAAGACTTATTGCGGCGCTGTTGATGAGTTGCATAGCGCGCTTCCAGCACCCTGGGTGTGCGGCGACCGGGCGGTGCATTTATGTACGCCGCAACGCACGGCGCACAGTGTGCTTTTAAACACTCCGTGCGGATTAATCGTAGCGCTTTCGACAGAAGCAACATTTGGATATGAAACAAAATGGTTTTGGAAGCTAATGTTATTCCCTTTCATGGAAAAATATTGGCATTAAGCCCAAATTACTCCTTGTCTTTAAAAAATTTGGTCAAAAATAGTGTTCTTCGAAAAAAAAACATGCAAAATCCACCGCATTTGCCCAATAAAAAAATTTGTTGTATGTTTTGTTACACTAAGATTATTGATTTTGAGACTAGAAACATGATTTCACTGTTTAAAAATCGAAAAAAAAATGTTAACACCTCAATTTAAATAATGCATTATTTTTTATTTGCATGCAACTGTACATCCTCCCCACAATTTTATATCACTTGAATAATAAGCACGTTGTAAAGCTATTCAAGATCTTTAATTTGAGATATCGTAGGTATTTTTAGGCCCTCTGGGAGCCAAGTTATAACAATTTTAAACTAAACTTCGAATCTGCTGTACGAGTGTACTCTGAAATTAGAAGAAAAGTGCGCTAAAATGTCGAATGGAATTTCGAAGTCAAATGCCGAATTTCCACTAGGCATTGAAATGACAGAAAATATATGCCATTTAAAAAAATGCCATGTGGAAATGAACTTAAAGACAATTTTTTTAACGTAATGACACGAATATATTTTAATGCCCAACTTTGTCATTTTTGCCATTTAATGCCAGCATAACTTCAGAACCGTTATAATTTGGCTCTCAAAGGGCCTAGGGTCTTCTACTAGGGCTCAAATTAACGGCCTTGAATAGCACTACAACGTACTTGTTGTTTGAGTGATATAAAATTGTACATACATCGCTGCGTGCAAATCATTAAAATTGCAGTATATAAGGCATCTTTCAAATTGAGGGGTTAATATTATTTTTTCAATTTTAAACAGTGGAATCGTGGTTTTCGTCTTAAAATCTATATTATTAGTGTAATAACACGTACAGATTTTTTTTTTTTGAACAATGCGTCGGATTCTCCATGTTTTCTTCGAAGAACACTATTTTTGACCAATTTTTTAAGGTCATGGAGTAATTGTGGCTCAATGCCAATATTTTTCCATGAAAGGGAAATACATTAGCTTTCAAAACGATTTCGCTACATATCAAAATGTTGCTTGTGTCGAAAGCGCTACGAATAATTCGCATAGAGCGTTCAAAGAGCACACTGTGCGGCGTAAAGAAGGGATACCCAGTTGTCCGAAACGGAAATGGCCAAATGAAAATCGTAATGGTAATAGAGACGGAAATTGTGTGGTAATTTTTGTTGAATTACTGGTTGAAATTCAACGTTGTGGAAAAAGCACGGAAATGGGCATATAAGAAGTTCTCTTTGTTTTGTAATATGGTAAAAAATGCAAGGATATTATGAGTATTGGTTATAGTTAAGTGAATATGGTAAACAAGTTTTGAATCCAATGGAAAAATATTTGCTCCGTTAGTTACTTTTTTGCGAGAGCTTTATTGTCTGGCAGCATCTTTAGAAAATATTTTGGTATGCTGTTTTGTAGGTCATTAAGTTTTAGTACGATGAAGTACAAATATGAAGTAGTTTAAAGTATTTTTTTACGAGCCCCAAATTTCGTGATTTGGGCACCTTTCTCAATTTCGGCTTGAAATTGTGACTTGTTTCTCAATTTGTCCATAGAAAAAATGTCAGCTGAAATTGGGTACGAGTCCCAATTTGGGTGGAATCGAGAAAAATGTTTAAATTTTTTCGTTGCAACTTTGAGCGTGTGTGAATCGGTAACAAAGTTCGCGGCGAGTAAATTTTGGACAACTATGAGGTGAATAAAATTTCAGTAGCTAATGAGACTAGTGAAATTTTTGACAAAAAGAAAGTTTTTTGCGTACGCGAACGCAAAAACTTGTAAGTTTTGGTTAAACATGAACAATTAACAGTTATGCGAACGCAACTTATATAAGGTGGTGTTACTAGCTCAGCTGATTTTGTGTATGTGTTTCGCCGCACGGCTTCTGATATCAAATTGAAAAATGTTGTTTGAATTTCTACACACACTCTTACAGATTTTGACAGTTTATGCCGCCAAAACAAAAACAAAACACATGTAAATTTTTGTTTTTGTACTCCTGCTATCACCTTATATTAATTCTCCTTGGGTAAAATTGTGATTTTGTTTATTTTATTTTCTGTCATTATTTGAAAGTTTGTGTTTCGATAGCCATATGAATTGCATTTATACAAAAAAATAATTGTTGTAGGCATATTTGGAGGATTTTTATTAAAAATAAGAAAAAAAAATATTTGGCAGAATGATTCTCTCACGGAAACTTAACTGAGAAATCAAAAATTTATAGTTCACCAATTTTCTAAGTGAAGTTGTTTTTTTAGGTAACTACACACACGCGCTGCTGATTTGCCAGATAAACATATTACAAATGAAGTCAAGTCTTAGTCTTGCATAACTGAGCTTTAAGACTTACCGTTGATTTTTAGCAATCGAGGAGGAGGAGGGATTTTGCCTTTCCGCTCTTCTTTAGGACAGGAGCCGGAACATCTGCTTGCAAATAACGCAATACCACTTATATGCCCATGAAACGAAGGCAGGGGCTTTCGTCACGCCACGTTTCCTGCGCCACGGATGCTCTCATTGCATTCGGGGTCTTCTACGGAACGAAGGTGAATGAATGTAGGGCGCGAAACCATGGGTCAAATGTAGTAAAATTGCGATTTTAGTTTTTCAGTCTGACGTGAGTAATTCAAAAATGCTTTAAAAAATTCAGAGAAATGTGCTTAGAGAAGAAGTATGGGTATAAAATTAACGAGGAAAGCCTGTAGAACTTAAACAGATTCAAGTTTCTGGTGCAGAAGAGCTGGTAAATATTGAAAATGTCAATTTAAAATTTTATCCTTGAAATTTCGCAATATTTGTTTTTGAAAAAATTCTATGTTAAGGTCTCATATAAACTCGATAACATACTCGAATTTCGTTCTTCTAACTTTGTCAGCTTAAAAATTACCTATTCGTCCTTGTGAATCCAAAAAATTTAATTTTTTTAAATTCTAAAGAAAATTTCCTATTGCATTTGTTACCCATATTTTTATTCTACATTGCACTGCATTTATTTAATAATTTTTGGAATTAATCATATATTTGAAATTACAAAGTCCTTCAAAATAAATCTTGCGGCCAGAGAGAAAAAATAATAACGCCACTTTAATTAAAAAAGTAGGTTTCAAACCCATTTATTTATTGTTTATTTCATGGGCTTCTCAAACAACATAGAAACAATTTTTTCGATTCAAGTTGTTGAAATGTAATGAATATCTAGATCCCGGGATTGTGACAACGCCATTCCGAAAATCCCGGGATCGGAAAAATTAACATCCCTAGTTCAAAGTGCCTTTTTCTAGTGAAAAAGTATGAAAGAAAGAAATATAGTTTTTCAAAATTTAATCTCGAAAAGATCTTCACAAAAGATTTATAAAAATAAAAAACAAGGTTATGGGCATTTGAAAAAAAGTCCCCAGATATCGATTTTTATTAAGAAAACCACCTATTTCAATTTTATCGGAGTTAAAAATCATGCCCGTACATGACCGTTTGTCTTGAAATGGAAAGCATCATTTATATTATAAATTTTTCCGAAGGTGTCAGTTATATACAAAATAAAAGCAATTGAGATTTTCGTTCACTTAAGCAATGTGTTTTTCTTATAACTTTTATTTTTATTGTTCTTGTTGTAGGTTCGTATGAAAATATATCACTTAGTAGACAAAATAGGGAAAAATTCAGAGCAATAGACCAAATATTTTAATAATCATAAGCAGACAAAAGTGACACATTATAAATGCTAAATTTGACACTTTTTATGCACAAAAACTGTGTTCCTTCTTGCTATAAAAATTAAAGACCTGAATCTTTTCTATCTTATTCAAAAAAAAAATTTGCTCGTATTTGCGAATTTTAATGTAACCTTATATAGTAATGATGTCATTTATAATATTTTTAAGACGTTTTTTTAGTTAAGTTTGCATGGGCTGTATGTGCTAAAATCAACCGACTACTCCCATTTTTTTGGATGTTTGGTAATATCATATGGGCAAAATCTCGGAATGATATGTTTATCGGCCCGCCCAATTTTCCCACATAAAATATATGGACGAAATTCCGGGGTGATATATTCATTTGTGTGCTTTTTTGGGCGTTTTTGAAATCAGATTTGCATGGGAGATATGCTTTAAAATAAATCGGTTACGTCCATTTTTTTTGGAGTTCATATGCAAAGTTATTTCAAAGATATGAACAAAATTTCGGACTCATATATTCATCGATGCATTTTTTATGGCAATGTTAAGGCATCTTTGAGGTTAGGTATATTGGGAGGGCACTTTAAAATAAACCGGTCACGCCAATTTTTCGTTATTTTTCTTGATTGTCCATACAAATTTTCCAAATTTAGGTTATACGCAGTGATCGGAATTCTACCATATTGTGGTAGATCTGCCACGTTTTTGAGCATCTACCACATCTACCACACAAGGTCTGAAATCTACCACATATTCGCGTTTTTGAGTAGTTGTATTTTTGCTCGACATAATTTTCTTAATTTTAAGAGCAAACATTTTCCAACACTAAACCCCAACAACAGGCAGTATTGGGGGATAAAATAAACAGTAAAATAGTAAATTTTCTCAGTATTCAATTTTTCGAAAGGAAACGTGGTTTTATTGTGTTGAATTGCAAAATATATGATTTATAAAGAGAGTTAATATCGAAATAGTTAAAAAACGGCAATTTTTGTGAAAGTATTAGCAAAATACAGTGCATCTACAGTTTCTAAAACGTTGTTTACTTTTACTTGAGAATTGTCGAAATCGGCAAATCCCAAGTAGCGGTTTCTGGAACGTGCCACATTTGTGCGCAACATCGTGATGTGATAAAATGAAAAGCTGGCAGCACTCCGCAAGGTTGCAGAAATCTTTCATGTTCGAAAAATATCTTGATATGGAAGGAACTGCCTTACACTGTCAAGGAAAAAAATTGCCAAAACTCAAAGCAATTTTTAGCAACTTTATTGTACTAAAATATATTTTTTTAGATTCTAATTAAAAGGTTTGCAATTTAGGTGAAACCTTGCAGAAATTTTTAAATTTTTGTACAAAGTTTGATCCAAAACCTGAGATCTACCACATTTTTTTGAAATCTACCACATTTTTTCCAGATTATACCACACAATTTTTTTAAGTCCGATCACTGGTTCTACGCCGATTCCTACTATGTTTTTGCAAAAAATGTGGGCGGCGTTACACTTTTTGTGCTTCTTCTCCAGCTTTGCAAGAATTAGGTTTCACGCTTTTTGCCAGGCTTTATTTAAGTGAAATAAAACGATTTCAATGTTGCCTGAATTCTAAGCATTGCTTCTTTCCCCTTTACATGTTCCTTTGGTGCTAACAAAACATACTAAATATACAAAAGGCAATATTTCCACAACTTTTGTCGAAAACTATTTCCTTAATGCGATTGAAATTGTTTAAAACTACTTCGACAAAGTAATAAACTCAATAAATTTTTAAATTGTTTTACTTACCAAAAACGCACTAGATAAAATGTCAAAACATACGCGTTCGACTTTCTGCTCATGCATCCGTTTGTCCACGAGCAAAGAACAAAGTGAAAAAAAGTCCATTGAAAGGACAGCAAACTTGGGCCCATCGATTGAGAATGGCCATTTACAAGGATTTGTGAATGAACATTGAAGGAATGGCAAGCAGTTTACATTGTCAGTGAAAAAGAAAGCAAAAAGTAAGAAGTGAAAAACAGATTGTAAAAAGAAGAGAGAAGAAAAGAAAACACTGCATTTTGGGTACGACCGATTGAACCAACAAAAATCATGGCCAAATTCAATTGAAAAAAGTTCAATCGCGTTGCATTTTCAATAAATAAGTAAATGCACGAAAAAACAACAAATCCAATACAAACACATAAATACCATAAAACGCAATATATGAAACTTGGTACTTTGATTCATCGATATAAATATGTGTGTGAGTGTGTGTGTGTTTTTGCTCCTGCACCAATTCAGACTCACCCTTCGTTAGCCCTCGGATAGCCCCTCTTCTTACTTGCACTAGTCCTTCATAATTCCCCTGGCAATGGTTTGCAAGGCATGGTTTCAAAAGTCAGTTTCATTATTGGCGTGCCATTGGAAAAGGATCTGTCCAACAATTAACTCTAACAGGCCTAACCTAACCTAATACACAGATTGGTGTTTGGAATTTTTTTATTGATCTGAACTCATTCTCGATAAAAAAAAAATTCTAGACAACACCACTCTGTGTGCACAAATGTGTGAGAGTCTCGTTTATTTGTCTATTTCTAGAACTGTTACTTAGGGACTGGTCACAAGCTAACATTTTAGATGCAAAGAAATATTCAATTCTAACTGGGCAAATTTTAACCGGTGAGGTACTGGTGCTTTTCGGAAAATTTGCCTCCTTATTACCGCAGGGCTGCTACACCAAAACGAAAACGGATTGAGTAAAATTCTTTGTAAGGAACGGAAGTTTTTTAGTTGCACGACAACAACGAAACGATCGACTGCTGCCGCAGTTGATTTGACAAACACATATGCAATTGCTGCGTATGTAGAGATAAGAGGTATACCCAGTAGAAATCTTAAGCATACAACATCGCTGTTGGTGGCATGAGCTTGCTGCTTTTTATAAATGCCAGTATAAATTCATTTCCATTTAACACGCGTGGTTTCTCAGAGCGTATGCGTACCTTAATCATACACTTGTACTACTGCTGTATGCATATGGCTGTATTAATGTTTCAAACATACATAAATGCATTAATGGAACAGTATTAAAGCATTCTTACAAGATCCCCATATGTAAATGCTACTTTTCTGATACATTTTAATATACGGGGACATAAAAACAAGTAGCACTTACATATGCAAATGTCATCAAATGCATATCTTGTAAAAGCCCGTTTGTGCTGAAAATAGTATCGCACAACACGTCCGTTCACTAAAAGTTTGGTACAAGACTGAAAATATTACAAAAATTCCACTTTAAAGTAAAAACAGAATCAAATCGCTCAGAGAAATTCGTCGGAAAAAAGTTCGCTGCCAAAATTAAAACACACTGCAGTATATGAGATTTCCCACAGATAATCGTCGGCAATAATCAGAATGGCAAAATTTGGTGCTTCATCTTTTCGGTTTTGTATTTTTATATTTTTTGTTTGTCATTCAATTGATACGAATTTCGTATCTGTTCTGTTTTACTGGGCGAAATGTTGCGGCGAACATCACCCAGCGGCATCGCTCCGATCGACGAAATTCGCACAGCGATTTGGTTCTGTTTATACTTTCAAATTTATCAAGAAATGTACTTAAAACAACGACAACGTACATTCGCTTGCAATTCTCTGGAATTTCAATTTATTCGTGGAAATTCATGACTACGCATGAATTGTTCACACTAAGGCTATCTGCACACTTGTCATCCAAACATAGTTGCGTTATCGTCTCGCCCTGAAATTTTGAGCCGAGCACATGCATTTCAAAAGAGATCTGCACACTTGCCGTTATCGGCTAGCTATCGGCTAGCTATCGGCTAATCGTAGAAGATGCAGGAACGGATAAGTACGGCAGTGTCGTTTGCTAATCGTTATGCACGCATTGTTTGTTTACATTTTATGGGGAAAAAATAGTGAAAAAGTTAATATTTGCATTAAAATTGCAAAAAAAATAGTAGTTTGTGCATAAAATCTGTGGAATTTATTAAAAGGTGGATAATTACATTAAAATCCAATAAATGTGAGCATTTTAACTATAAAATTGTAAAAAGTCTCTGTGTGCATGCTCAAAACACATTTCAGGAAAAGAAAAGAAGAGATATTACTGAAAAATTATGTCTAGAATTGTTGCAGCACAGTCTATATTTTAAAAATTGCGGCTTTTTGTAAATATTTCGTGAAAATATCAACCAGAAAAACAGAAAATACCTGCTCCAAGTGAATTTTTAAACGCCAAATGAACTAAAATATCACGACCGAGTGTGCGAAAGTGTAGTCGTAATGTAATCGTTGCATCATGATTGTGACGATGAAGCAACTATGACTGGAACCGATGTGCAAAAAGCCTAATTCACTCATATAGCAAGCATCCTTCAAGAATGCATACAACCGACTTCTACTGGGTGCATACACACCTATGTATGTATATACAGCTGTGTTCAGGAAAAAACAGCAGTACGTATTGACAAATTTGGACAATTTAATTTCCTTTTATTTAATTTTACTCTTTATATATATTTTTTTTTTTAATGTAGTAAATTTAACAACAAAAGCCTAAACAAATCAAAGTTGAAATCTTTTTAAAAGCTGAAAAAAAAAATCAAAAAATTTTCATAAAGCTTTAATACTGGCGCCCGCTGTAGTGGTTAGCGCTTCATTCCGCGGGGTCTGGGTTCAAGCCCGGTTCAACCTAACATCAAAAAAATAAAAAAGTTGTTTCTAATAGTGCTCACCCCTCGGTACACAATGGCGAACCTCTGAGTGCATTTCTGCCATGAAAAACAGCTTCTCATAAAAATACAAAATCGCCATTCGGAGTCGACGTAAAATTGTAGGTCCCTCCGCTTTGTGGGACAACATCAAAGCGCACGACACAAATCGGAGGGGAAGCTGGGCCAAACACTAACTAAGTATGTTATCCAATCTATTACACTGTACAACACTTGGCAGGGTATTAGACCAACCAGATTTTTTTGAAGAGATGGAGTCATAATTAAGAAAGTAATTTCTCCGTTTTTTGAAGTTAGCCTCAGAAATCGAGATATGGGCATACGAGGTTCGAAATTGGACCTTTGGTAAAAGATTATTTTTAATTATTGTATGTGAACAACTTAAAAAGTAAAAGTATAAACGTTGTGTAGCTTTTGCTCTTACTTAAACGGGCTATACCTGTTTTTGTGCAAAATTATATTACAGGTGCTATATGGGGTCAAAAATTTTTTTGAAATATAATGATTTTAATTTTTCGAAGATCTAACCTTTGACACCTTATAACCCCTGTAATATACGTTTGCAAAAAAAAAAGTTGCATACCGTTTAAATAAGATCAAACGGCAGACCACATCTATATTTTTACTTTTTTAGTTGCTTGCATACAATAAATAAAGCTAATTTTTTACCAAAGGTCCAATTTCGAGTTTCGTATGTAAAGTTTCACGAGAGATGAGAGATCAAAGATTTCAACAAAACCCTTTTCAATTTATTTTCCTTTACAATTTTATTAGGAAACGATGCCAATACAGGTAAGAAAGCAGATGAATACAAAACAAAATTATTTTTACAGGATTCTAATTGCTTGAATCGTTGGGGCAGACTTCGCCATCACACGGAAGACAATTTATTTTTATATACATATATCTATATATTGTACATTCATATTATGCATGTAAAATATATATATTCACCTGAGGTTAGGTGAAGCGAGGTGAACGGAGCAGATCAGAGGTGAGTGGAGGGGAGTTGAGGTCAGTTAAGGTGCGGCGATTTAAAGTGTGGTGCTTCTGGTGATTTGAGTTGGTGTGAGGTGAGTTGAGCAGTGGTGAAATAAGGTGAGGTAAAGTAAGGGGTGGCAAGTTGATATTATATCCATCCCTCCCTCAGCGTATAATATTTTCAGGATTATCTCAACCACATTGTCACCTGTCGTGTAATTTTCCGGATATACATATGTATGCAAGTTGGTAAATAAGGAATTAATTATTTTAAATTTGTGTTCGGAATGTTTATTTTCAATGTACTGACATGTATTCCAAATATGAACCACATCGGTCCAGCCCTTTGGTAGTTTGGTGGCATACTATGTACAGAAATTTCGATGAAATCGTAAAATCGTGACGTCTCAACTTACCTAATTTTTTGGCCACAACAACAACGCCAACGTTGTTTTCTTTTTTAAGTTTGAAGTCGAAATTATGTTTTCGTTTTTTTTTAAGTTAACGATAATAGAATGGAATGTGCCGCGCTCCCTTGTACAAACTTATTTATATTTACCTCACTATAAGCGCCTACTTGAATTATGTCTTCACACCAACCTTCGAAGTGATGTGACTTATCCGTTACAAGTATAGCTAATTAAAATTTGACGCCTTTTGAGGGGTTCCACTCCCCTTTTTACACACTTATTTATGTATATGGATACTTTATCTATCATACATCTGTCTTCACACCAAATTTCAAAGTCATGTGACTTACGGTTTCGAAATCATAGCTTAATAAAAATGTCAGGCCTATGGGAGGTGCCACGCCTCCTTTTCAGATTCCATTTTTTTTATACCCTATGTTATTTCCGAGGTCACTCTCTAAATAGTAACAGCCCAAAGCCCCATGAAAATGCATTCTGTAGTTCCGGAGATTAGTGAGTTCAAACAGTCAAACAAACAAACAGACGGACAAAAATTCTCAAAATGGTCCAAATTTATTCCATTATATTCCCTGCATCACCTTCGGTCATTCTTTTAAAGAAATTTTCAATGTACTCTATTTATATAAAAAAAAATTATTAAAGTTAAATAAAAAGATTAAATTGCTTAAACATCGTGCTGCTATTTCCGTGAACACAGCTGCATGTGCCTACTTGGACATAGGAATGTCAGTCGGAAGAAAATTTCAAACTAACATTTGTTTCATAGCATAATGCGCAATTTATTTATTTTTTTAACTTTATTTTTCGTATCCTACAACGGAATCAGTAAGCGCCGCGAAGAGATGTTGGAGATGCTTGCATGCGACGACTCAAACAAAAATTGCGAAAACTTCTGCGTTGCACTCTAATTTCCTATTAGAATTCAATTTTCAATTGATTCCAACACAAACACGTAAAAATTGGAAAGCAAAGACAAGAGCGCTGTGCACAGCTGAAAAGTACCAAATTCGTTGGTAATCGGCTAGTCAGGTTGGGATGGACAAGTCTATTGCAAAAGACAGCAAAAGCAATAGTGACAGCAAGTAAATCGCCAAATGAAATAAATAAATCCTACCAAATAACTGTAAATTCAATGAAATGGAATGTACAAGCAAAAGGATCGTAGCGTTGATAGCCAAACAATGATGACAAGTTAAGCAGCGATGGCATGCGATTGCTGATGGGGTTAGCTAAACAGTTCAATGAGTTCCAACTACAACTGAAAATCAAAATATTCGCAGTTATACTGCAAAGCTAGGAAGAAGACATTTTTAAATCTAGGAATATTTAAAATGTTTGTGAAATGTCTTCCAGCAGCAAAATAATGGCCCCCGTATTTACCTGCTGAAGTGGCAAGCGCTACATACCCGTAAAGTGGAATATACATGTACATAAGTACGTAATTATTATCAACAAACATTATGGAAACATATGTGCATATATTACATATGTATCTATGTATGTCCTTTAAAATCGCATTCCAAACCCCAAACATACATTCATATGTACATTGCGAAGTTTTTACACCAGAATAACAAACAAGTGACATGTTACAACAGGAGGAGCATGAACGTCCCCAAGGGCAGGTCGAGTCTCCTTTGGTATTTGGCATCAATCCGTTGTTGTAGTATGCACATGCATGAGTACAGGTCTACCACACGAATTTATACCTAACTATATTTATGTAGGATCAGTACACCTGTGTGGGTGGACCTTGCTTTTAGCAATGTTCGAAATTTGTTTAGTTGCGTACATACATATTCTGTTCAACGTGGCGTATGAGTGACTCTAACTCAATCAGGCTTGTTCGTCTAAATTATATTTATTAATTTATATTATTATAGTCAAAAAATGTCGCCTTTTGATTGCCCCTTTCTCTTTTCGTGTTCGATTCTAATATAAAGGCAAAGGGTGAGAAAATTTTGTGTTCGTTTCTTAAAATTTCACACTCTTATAAGGCAAAAAAGGCACATTCTCTGCGCTTTGAAGCTTTGTCAGAGGAGATGGTTGCCCTGAAAATCAGATGGTTGTTTAAAACGAAAATATTATGAAATTCGTGAACTGGACATGAGCAAGACGGCAAAAACATGCCCTTTTACAGGGTTCACTGTAAAATTAAACGCATTTTGCATCGGGGAAGGGCAACATTTTTTTGGAAGAAACAAAATCAGCATTTGATATTGAGAATTTTCTATTAATTTTGTATGTATTGATATTATGTAAATGTATGTAATAAGGCCGTTGACTCAGTTTTTGCAAATCAGTTTTTTGAATATTTTTAGGCGATTTGTTTTGAAATCATGACCTTTCGAATACCAAATAAACCGGGTTTTCTCCTAATATATTTATGTACCAGAATCCAAAAATTCTAAATATACGTATTTTACTGAAAACGGAACTAGCACATATTATTATTCATTTTGTATCTGAATACCGGAAAATTTCCCAGAAAATTACTTAAACGAAACTTTTGCGGTTTTTTTTTGTAATAGCAGCTTACTAGACTCTGTCTAAATCAGTGAATCGACTACATGTTGTGATTGTTATCTAACGACAGGCTTAGGAAAGGGGTTGTCCCGAGCTGAATAGTATCGCGGGGCATCTTATTATATCTGCCCTGTATAGTCTGCTACAATATCTAGAATGGAGTTGTGGCAAAGTTTGCAGAACTTTTCTTTCCTTTTCACGAACTCTAGAACTATTGAAAAGCTTCGCAGAACAGTTTTATTTTTTTTTTTCAAACACTAAACTTTCTGACTTTTTTGAAAATATGTCTTTTCGACGTAATTTTCACTAATTTTTCTCTGTTTTACTTGTCATCCGAAAGACTTCGAACTTATTTTGCCTCATTGATTTATAAATTAAACCTACACTGCCGGAACTAAGTATTGGCACAGCAAATTTTTCACAATATATGTAACAATTTTTATTCTAATATTTTTCCTCCAATTTTGTATAAAAATATGGTTCATTCAACAACAAATTGCATACCCGAAAAAAGTCTAAAAAATCTGATTAAAAAGTTGAAAATTTTGATGAAAATTTGCTGAATTTTCGCGAGTTTTGCACAAAGTTTAGGAATTGTATTTTTATGTTTTTTTTTTGCTATAGAATGAACCATATTTTTATACGAAATTAGCGGAAAAATATTAGAATGAAAATTGTTGCATATATTGTGAAAAATTTGCTGTGCCAATACTTTGTTCCGACTGTGTATATATTTTTCATATTGTAATTATGGTCATGAAGTTTTACTAACAGTGTTACTATAGAGAAAATATGTAAAATAACACCGGTTTATCCGGGTTTTTTCTTAATTTGAAAAGAGGAACCAGGTTTTTACAAATTACCATTTCTGGAATAACTCGAAACCGGCTTTCAAAAAAATACGAATAAGTCAAGCACCCTAGTATGTACATACATACAGTGCAAATTGTACAGGATCAGTCCATTGATCGCGAAACAAAAATATGTTTCTAAAAGCGGTCGCCCATCGGCAGGCTAAGGCAAACCTAAGTACTTCAGCCATTAAAAATATTCTATAAAAACTACATGTCGAACCACGAGCCAAAGAAAAGCGAGGCCAAGAACTCGACTGAAAGAGCTGTGGGATGCCCAGTTTTGGCACAGGTCATAATAAATCTATTTAAAGCTGGTACCGATAGGGCCAAAAGGGTTTAGCCTGTGGCAGCGAGCACTTTGCAATGGCAGGCATTCGCGTGGAAAAATTAAATATAAAAGCATTCTATCATTAAGATTAGAAATAGTATGTAAAGTGTACATATATACAATTTGCGAACCGGTTGATTTTTTTGTGCAGTGTTCGGAAACAAACACCTGTAACCCTAAGGATAAATAAAACGAAAACATGCATGCGATTAACTTGTGTATCGAACTTTTGCCAATGGAGTTTGTGAAGCATCGATTTCATTGCATTATTTTGTTATTGCATTTCGAATCTGTTTGCATTAGGAAGCGATGAAATTGGGTTAGGCGGCTACTATTCGCTCAAATTGCTATACCTTATTAAGCATTGTTCTCGCAGCCGCAAGGGATTTTCAATTCGCCGACAATTTGATGCTTGACAAGCACTTTGATTTGCCGCTCTAATGAGTTTTTGCGTGCACTACTCCGCGAAAACATTTAAGCGAACAATTATTTGTCACGAATAGCGATGATGTATTTTACTTCGGTAATTTTAAATGGCTGGGCATGATAAAGGAATCGTAAAGCAAAATTCTTGTTCGTCGAGTGAGAAGCCCAGAGTGGAACGTTTGGCAAAAGTCATCATGGGCACTAGCAAATGTTTTGGTACATGGGATATTTGGCTAATAAAATTAAGTTAACTGAGTATTCGAAATGGCCTCCATTGGCCTTCTAGCAGCGGCGAAGTCCGCTTGGCCACTCATCAATTGCGGTACGCACCCCTTGCAAGCAGAAATTTTCCACTGCTCGGATAAGGGCGATATTCAAAGACTCAGCACTTGAATGGCGAGTAGTCTGTGAAAATAAAGTGCGTAATACGATTTTGTGTCGCTTTGGACTTTTGAGCTATAGCGGAGTCTTTTTGAAACCATCACATAACCTGGGTGGTGGCCACTTTGAACCCTCCGAACGAGGTCGGACGCATATGTGGTGCTAGGGCACACATCCTATCGTACCGTTTTCTTAATGATTCATTCGCAGTGAAAATGTGCCAGTCATTGAATATAACTCTTTTTTCACCCTTTTTCGCTTACTGGAAAGGAAGGCTTTCGATTTTGACTTAGGGTTTTGTTTCCCGAGAGACCCTAGTCCCGTTTTATGATGTCCGACATGATGTTCTTGTTGGTATTCATTTCCCGGGACGTGATTTTTGGCTTGCGCAGCATATTTCGATAAATTCTATTCACCACGGCTTTAATGGCGTTCCCACAGCTCGGGCCAGCTGGATTTCTAAAGGTCGACTATTCCACTAGTCTCCTAGAATCACTATGCCGTACAATACGTGAAATTTAGATTTAGTTTCAGGGGCCACAACATCCGAATTATTTGACCATTTTCAGAGCTACACTTTTACGGGCGATACGATTTACGAGCGATCCATGCTTGCAAACAATTTTCATTAAAATCTATAAGCACGAAAACTTTTAGTAAATGTGACTTTTCAAATAGCCAGTTACTTGAAGTGGCTATGTTCTTTGGGTAAGTCAAGAGGTACACACGTTTTCTTTTCCTCGCTCCTCGCTGCTTGGTACAAATTATTTAGAACATTTTTCACCTTAAACTTTAGATATACATATGTATGTACATATCTATGGTTACATATCTTCGCTGAAATGAATTGGACAAAGGCGGTCCTGCCCGATATATGTACATATGTATATATTTTTAAGTGATATTAGCAGATGTAATAACACCCATTCGAGAGTTTTATTTAGCGTATTAAAATTATTCAAAAAATGTTAAATTAAATACACTTACCTTCAATACAAACTTATGGTTTCCTCCCAATCAACGAGTTTTCAAGATACTTTTAATATTACTGCTTAATTCTACCTTATCTTTGCATTACCCGACAGAAGTAACAGCTTCGTACATATGTATGTATATGCCATAAGCATATTAACAACAAAAAAACTACACCATTTATGAGATATAAAACCAATGTGCTTTATTTTTCCGCTGGCAGGCTTCAAGCAAATGACATGCATTAAATACATTTAACAATGGGAATTAAAGGCTTTTAACATGTATTATAATTTTTATAAAATTACCATATGAAACACAATGAAATGAAAGGAATAAACGAGATGAAACACTTGTACGGCCGCATCATTGGTAATAATGATGATAATAATGATACAAATGTATGATGTTGCTGTTCACGTGTAAATGGGCACCGTAGTTATCGTATGTCAATGTTCGAAAGGTAATCAGCGGAAATTACTCTTGGTTGAAGTTAAAGCACCAACAAACAAACTTACTTGCTTATACTCTTGAGTGATAACTTAAATTTGCTTTAAAACGTTGAACGAAACAGAGGACAACTTCATCTGTTGAAAAACTATCTGCTACGTGTAATTCTAAGCAAATTTGCCTAAAATCAGTTTGGGTTTGCCAAATTGCGAAAATAGGTTTCTTAGCATTTTACTGTAGTGTCATAAAGAAGTGCTTAAAATTTGTATAAAAAATGCTATAAGCAGAGAACGCAAACTATAGCAAACATTTCGAAATCGTTTAGTTTCGCTCATACTAGTGGTGGCAAACTATCGATAGCACTATCGATAATATCGATGTTGCATCACTATCACAACTATTGACGGTGCTGACTATCGACAGTACATGAACATCGATACTATCGACAATATTTCATACGTTCCCACGACAGTCGGGTCTACGTAACCGGAACGACCCAGATTTATATCTGGCCAAAGACTGTCACTCCAGCAACACTCCCCAAAAAGTCTTTGGGGAATTTGGGAATTTGTATGCTGCTACAACAACAACAACAACGATATTTCATACACGTATAGAAAAATTCATAGCCTCATTTCACAGAGCTAACGGACAGCATACGGGCATACTTACATATATATTAGTGATGTGCAGTTGCAAATATTTAAAGAACCGGTTCCGGTTCTCACAAAGGTGGTTTTAAAAAAATTTTACAAAAATTCAATGTCTTTTCCCCTTTTTTGCAACTTCAATGTGCTATGTAGTAAAGAAAATAGGCAAATATATCATATTAATTTCTTAATTGATATTTGTGTTGATACAAAAAATTTATAACAATAAAAAAAATAAATAAACGAAATTTAAACAAGTAAGAAAGTCTAAGTTCGGGCGGAGCCGAACATTAAATACCCGGCGCAAGTATTACATATATGCCTTTTCACCTTTCCGAAAGCTACCGCTACATGGTAAGCCGGGGTGTATCAATTTTGAGTAAATTAGCGTCCTTCAATTTCGAAATATTGAAGTTTCAAGCATTTCTGAAATTTACCGTTATATGAGAAGCGGCCGTTATTTTAGTCCGATTTCAAATATTTTCAACGTTTTGCTTATAAGTGGCAAGCACAATAACCACACCGAGTTTGGTACAAATTGGTAGAACGGTTACCGATATACTTATATGTGATCATAAGTGGGCGGTGCCACGCCCATTTTCCAAAATTTTACCATAAACGTATTTCTTGGTAAAGAATTGTTGCAAGTATCAATCTATATATATAAAATTCAAATTATGTATGTACCTATAGACACACTTGGCTCCTAAACGAATAAGCCGATCGTAACCAAATTTTACACACGCACTGGATATCTTCCAGGGATGGTCACAGGGTAAAAAATATTTTGATATATAAAGGGGGCGTGGCCCCAAAACGTGGACCCGGGTAACCTTAGGATGTATTTGTTTAATATGGGTATCAAATTAAAGCTGTTCATGAGTGCTTTAAGATAGAGCAATTTTCATATAGCTGGGTGACTAGGGTCTCGAGATATAGACCAAAATGTGGACCTGGGTAACCTTGGGTGTATTTGTTCAATATGGGTATCAAATGAAAGCCGTTCATGAATGCTTTAAGATTGAGCACTTTTCATATAGCTGGGTGAC
>NW_023460130.1:0-1487 GCF_013731165.1 Rhagoletis pomonella
AGATTGCACATATCCACTTTTTAAATCAATTTACTAATTATTTTTTTAGCATTGAGTGTATAATTTGTTATATAGTATATATATAGGAAAAAAACATGAAAGTTAGGTGGGCCGAAATTATAGAACAACCATTTCCTGGTACTATTTGTGCATATATCTTTATTGAATTGTTATGAATATTAATTCAATTGTACTCATATCTTAATCACTTTCTTGTTAATGCAAATAATGAAAAAATTTATTAAATTGTTACCAATTGTCTGAAAATGGCAAAAAAAGTTAAAAAAATCGGGAGCTACTTTTTAGGTACAAGTGACAGGAAAAAGCTATATTTTGTTGTAAAATTAGGTAAAATTTTAAATTTCCATTGTCCTTCCCTGATGGGTACTCATAAATCATACTTATTTGCCTCAGCTCTTTGCACATCAAGCCAAGGAGAGTTGAAGTCTGCGCGCGTCAGGCATATTGTTAAATATGAGTATGATAGATACCTCTTGCTTAAGGGTGGATATGACATTCGAGGGCATTTTAATAAGTATGAATACATATAGGTAGAACAAATTACGGACGGTGAGTGGGATATACTCTGTTTGATTGTACTCGCTGCGCTTCTCTGGTACACATGTTAAACAGTAAGAACCAAATTAGGCGTTCCAACAACCGACGGCGTCTCACACTGGGGCCGCCCCATATAAGCGGGTGCTCAATTTATATTAAAATTCTTTTGTAAATTTTTTTATCACTTTTGAAAGTTGAGTGTGTTTATTGAACTTTTTATTAAACAAGTAATTTTTAAGCAAAAAGCACAACCGACTTAAATTCTCATATACAATTTTAGGAGTACCGTTAATTTTTCATGATTTAATGATCGGATCTAAACCAAATTACGGGACGACACTTAAGGTACCATCTTTCCGGTAAAAAAAAAAGAATTATTAGAATCGGTTCACGCGGTCCAAAGTAATGCGGTGGCATACATAAAAGAAGAAAAAATACTCCGAAGAATTGATAACCTCCCCTTTTTTGAAGCCGATTGAAAATGTTTGAGTTCTTTGTAAATTTTATGTAAATAAAATGCAATTTATGAAACTTTATAAAGTTTATTTATTTATTACATACTGTACATAAAACTTGCATAAATGTATTTTAAAGAGCGTATTATCTGAAGCGAATTTTCAGTGTTTTCTAATGATATATATTTAGAAGTATAAACCCCTCCCCACCCAAAAGATATTCCTGGGTGCGCCACTGGCACTTAGTATTTATTATTTGTAAAAAATATATTTTCCCTTTCAAAATGTTTGTAATTTTAAACATTTCATATGTATATTTTAAACAACTCATGTTCAAAATCAAATCTTGAACATCTTGTGCATATACGTGAACAGATTCTGGTTGAAAAATTAACACTTTTCAGTAGTAGTTTTACATGCACTGTTTAGATTGCACATATCCACTTTTTAAATCAATTTACTAATTATTTTTTT
>NW_023460130.1:1587-13921 GCF_013731165.1 Rhagoletis pomonella
TAGTTAAACTTTACTACAGAAAAATTACACAGAATTTTCTGTAGTTAAGTTTAGCTATTGATTTAACTATTCTTTAAAATAGGTAAGTTAAAGGCCCTTAATATATTTTCTATTTATTACAAGGTATGACAAAACAAAATCAAGTAATATATTTAGCATGAATGAATATTCAGCATAAAAAATCTGCATACTCAAAATGTTCAATACGTCCTCATATTTATACATGCATATGTATATAATGTAAGAGCAGATATTTCGCTGCAAAGCAATACGTACACTCCGAGGGCCAAATATCGACTCGCACCACTATATCGATGCAGCCAATATACGACCCCACCACGGTGCAGAAAAAAAGGGAAAGTTCAACGTCGAAAAGCTGCAATCAAAACAGACGGCCAATGGATACGCCGCTCGACTCTCACACCTGCTGTGAGAGAGCATTCTTCAACAAACCGACATAAGCGAGCAGTGGAACCACGTTTCCCGCTCATTACTGGTACGATGGGGAGTATCAAGAAGCTGCACAGAAAAATGCTTGAAATTCTGGCCGACAGAAAAAACACCCGAAATTTTTAGAGGAGAGTTGAGCGACTTACGGAAGGTTTCAAGACTCCTGTAGGAACAACCATCGCGACCTAGTGACCGATGTCCAGAACGTACTAAAATTATGGAGGGAACACTTTTCGAAACTTTTGAATAGCAGAAGCACTGAAAGAAGTGAAGAAGACGAACGCGAGTCCCCAGTCGATGACGATGAAGTCGATATCCCAGCGCCTACCTATGACGAGGTACGAATAGCGATTATGCTGATGAAAAGTAACAAAGCTGATTGAGCTGACGGCCTGTCAGCTGAGCTATTCATTTACGACGGCAAGAAGCTAATATGGTGCATGCCCGACGACTAGAATTCACGTGCGCTCTGTCCAATTTACAATAAAAGGCGACCCCGCCATGTCTGCCAACTACCGCGAGATCAGCCTCCGGAGCATAGGTTGCAAGTTCTTATCGAATTTATTGTGTGAAAGACCGAATACCACCGTCAATGAGCTGATTGGGCCTTATCAGTGTGGCCATAGACCAAGTATTCACAATACGCCAAATCTTGGAAAAGACCCGCGAGAAAAGAACTGACACTCACCACCTATTTGTCGACTTTAAAGCCGCTTTCGACAGTGCTAAAAAGAGTTGCCTGTACGCAGTTCGGGACAAAACACTGTTTTAATCACTTTAATTTTTATCTAAAAATAAGAAAGGGTTTCATGGAAAATTATTTGTTTACGTTGCAGATGTGCCCAAAATGGTGTGCTTGTACTGAATATACTATTTTTAAATTAAGAAACGGCTTTTTTCTGGGATCACGCCCGTGAAGAAGGAAACTCTCATGAGTGCTACATTACCGGCATAGCAACATGAATGACATGCAGCCTCACGGCTGCACCTACGTTCTAAAACAAACCAATCTCCCCGTGTGACTGCCTTTCAAGGTAATACTTCACGAAGTTGATTGGCCGAAAGACCCCTTACGTGTTTAGATACTCAGATCGTCTTAAGTCTACATGGATTCGTGTAACATTAGCGCATATCTTCTACCAGTTCTCGTTTGATTCTTACATATAGTCTAGTATGCCGTCGTCCGTAGTATGTATCGTGCCTCAGGGGCGAAGCGGAGGCACGATAGCATTATGTATTCCGTATTTTCCCTTATTCCTATGCACCTCGAATAGTACGGGGAGTCGCTATGCCCAAATCTATTCAGATACTCCCGATAAGGACCGTGGCCCAAGAAGAACTGGGTTAGATGAAAACTACCTCATCGTGTTGGTCCCCTTTCCGTGGGGACTAGGCTTATGTGGTGGTTTAAATCTTCCTTCGGGGGGCTTCAAACCAGCACGAACCAAGAGGGAGCGCCGTATGGAGATTGGTTGACCACCCGTCTGTGTAACTGCGGGCATCGTGTTCCTCCAATTATACATACGGAGAGCACCGTTTCCCCACGCTCGTCCTACCCAACACTTCTCTCCCATCTTTCCCTTTCCTTTCCCCCTAATCCAGGGTGTTATGCGTCACCGTGCCTATTCGATGGTTTGCATCCAGGGGTATCCGGCTATATTATAACGGCGCTCTCCTGATACCGGGTCACCTCAGGAGGTAGAATGACCTTGCCATGGCGGAGGGAACCGCTGTGGTCGACGTCACCGTTTTCCCCCCTAAATACGTAGTCCGCCACGCTCACCACGTCGAGCAGAGCGGACGTTTATGAAAAATGAATAACAACAAAAAACCCGCCTCGGATAACCAAAAACCCCCCAAAAAAAGTAGACCCACCCATTCAGGAAGGTCCGGTCTGTCGTCGGACAAGACCAAGCAAGCCAGCGGTGCAAAGCCTGTGGCCAAGCCAGGGCTGAGCAAACGCTCCGTCCCCTCTGGGACTGCCTCAACGGCATCGAGGCCCCCTTCCGGCAACCGGTCTAGCCATGTCCCTAGACAAGGGAGCTATGCTCTGAACCCGAAAGAACAAAGGTATTGCCATTTTAACAGCGGACGAGCTGCAGAAAAGATCCTTCGCGGACGCGGCGAAGAACACATTTACCAGGGCTGTGATAGACCGTAGCTCACTTGATGGTGCAATATCACCACAGAACTGGGACCTGGTCAACAGGCGACTCTGGGCCGTCTATAAGAAGGTTCTAGGGGAAAACCCAGGACCACCCCCCAGCTGTGCGGACGCCGGTTGGTTCCAAAACCGCGTCAAACTGACAAGGTGTGCAGACCAGAGATCCGTCGGCCTTGAGGTAATAAATCGGGAAGACATTCCCAATCGGCCCAGATCCAGGGCCTGGATTCCAAACTTCCACACGGACCCACAGGAAGTGCTGGAATGGATACGCATGGGCAGCCCTGAGCTACCCACCCACGACTGGAAGGTAGCAAAGATAGGCGATATCGATGGCAAGCGAAGGTTAGCGGCAATAGTCCTCAACGAGGAATCAGTAGAACCGCTAGCCAACCAAAACTGGAGGATAAATTATGGCTTCCAAGCCTTGAACTTCCACGTTTATCGGCAGGACGTGTCAAGGAAGCAACACCCTACCAACGAAACGAACGCGGCGGAAAGTGCTACTGACGACGAAGTGGCATCCACCTCCGGAATGGTAAGCGAACTCTTCGAGAGGGTGGCTCTAGAAGAAGGGGGGGGGCCTCTCCGACTTTTCCGACAACATGGTGGAAGGAGAAGGGGAGGATATCTTCCCCCTTTCTGACGAAGAGGACGTCAACCAGACTGTGGTTGGCTGTCCAGCAGCAGCACGCGAAACTGATGGTGGGGATAGTTCAGGTTAATCTCCACCACTGCAAGGCGGCCTCAGCCGCACTTCTCCTCCGTCTCGCCGAAAGAGAAGAGGAGATCGCACTCATCCAGGAGCCTTGGGTCATAAAAGATCGGGTTTGTGGATTGAAGATGAAAGGATATAAGCTGCTCTATGTGACTGACAAAGGTAAACCCAGGTCGTGCATATTGATAAAAAAGTGTATTAATGCATTTCTCTTGGTACAGTTTAGCGATGCGGACAACATCATCATAGCAGTGGAATCAGGCGGAAGGTGTATTTGGCTGGCTTCCACATACATGGCCCAAGACGCACACACACTACCTCCACCACAATCCTCAAGGAGCGCGGTAATGGGGGCTTCTAGACGCGCCACTCCGATGGTCATAGGAGCGGACGCGAATGCCTATCATCACATATGGGGCAGCTCAGATACAAATGAACGCGGTGAGTCGATATTCGAATCCATTATGTGCAATAACTTACAGGTTAGCAACGTAGGTGATACCCCTACCTTTGTGACGTCTGTTAGAAGGGAGGTCCTTAACATTACATGTGTCAATGAGCATGAATGACTGGAGAGTCTCAAAAGACAACTCCTTTTCAGATCACATCTACGTCGTTTATAATCTATACGTACCAGTATGAAAAAAACAAGCGGTCTTAAACCGCAGAAAAACAAATTGGAAAAAATTTGAAATAATCTTTTCTAATAATATTTCCGACCTCACAAATCAAATAAACTCGGAACATCAACTTGATAACGTCGTAGACGATATAACTAAAGCATTTCATCGTGCAGCAAAATTAGCCTATCCAATCAGGGCAACAAGTAGGAAACCAAAACCTCCATGGTGGTCCACTGAAATTGCAACCCTCAGAAGGGAATGCAGATCAAAATTTAATGAAGCTAAGAGATCCAACTCTTGGAGTGAATATAAAGACTGGCAACGCCGCTTTAAGTATGCAATAAGAGACGCTATGCGCTCCTCATGGAGGAACTTCTGTCAGAAGATAGAAAGTACTTCGGAGGCCAGCAGATTGCGCAAAATACTATCTATGAGTCCCAGCAATATTAGCCATCTCATCAAGGGGGATGGTGATTGGACAACTAGCAGCGAAGAAACTCTAGAGCTTCTTGTACAGACGCACTTTCCGGGTTGCCTCCACAGTAGAGTCACAAATACCCGAATCATAGGCAACCATGATGACATTCCAGCGAATATCATAACCGAAGAGAACATAAAGCGTGCTATTAGCAGATTTCAACCATTTAAATCTCCGGCACCAGACGGCATTATTCCCGCTGACCTACAGCATACAGCAGGAATGATTGCACCCATACTCGTACCAGTCTTTGGAGCAGTGTTACGACTGAATTATATACCCCACAAATGGGAGGAGGTAAGAGTAGTTTTCATTCCCAAGGCAGGGAAAACTTCACACACGAGACCGAAAGACTTCAGACCAATTAGTCTGTCGTCTTTCCTGTTGAAATCTCTAGAGAGACTAATAAATGGGCACATTAGAGACAAGGTGAGCAGCAAACTTTCGGCAGCCCAACATGCCTACAACAAAGGGAGATCAGTCGAAACAGCACTCCATTCTTTAATGCACACAATCGAAAGATCACTTTATTACAAAGAATACACCCTCGCGGCCTTCCTGGACATCGAGGGTGCTTTCAACAATGTATCTCCTGCAGCGATTATCTCATCTCTGATAAATCTGGGAGTAAGCAATTCACTAACCTCATTTATTGAACGAATGTTAATCGGCCGAGGAATAAGCGCAGGATTAGGTGAATCAGTTATAAAATGGTTCCCCGTCAGGGGTACACCCCAGGGGGGATGCATGTAGGCTTTACGTGATTACCTGCCAAAAGGCTTTAATCACGGTGAACGCACTTAGCACAACGGATTAATTTTTGCCTTAACCACAGCCCTGAAATGCAAGCACTTCAGTTCCAATCGGCAGTGTGTGGTGGACACACTTACCACCTTGGTAAGGCCGAAACCTACCTAAAATTTCTGCCGTTCTTTGGGTCCCGGCACCCGGTTGCAATGCAACTCCACATTGAACCCTTGCGAGTTCTACCCGCATTTAGGTATTAAACCACAGCCACCACGATACTCCCCAAAGGGGCCGTACCCATGAACAGACCGGAGTTATGCTCGCCGGCGAGATTTGCTCGATTGGCTCAACTCACCCTGACGCACTTAACTGACTCAACTCACACTAGAACGACTTACGCGACTACTGCTCTCCACATTCATCTCCATTTCAACATGCACACTTCATACCATCATGCTCCGTCTTGCTCATCTCACACGTCTTAATCGCCTCACTCGCGGGCACCCTCCTCTAACCAGGAGAGGTGACACCACTCGCTCAACTTTCGCAACGGATCGAGTTGCTCAACTTGCGCACTACTTTTCCATCATTTTCCACGGTTTAAAAACATTTTCCTTCATTCACACATTCATCAACTTGCTTCGTCTTGCTCGTCTCGCCGTCTTACTCGCCTCGCTCGTCACACTAGGCACCCTCGCTCAACTTTCGCAACGGCTCGGGTTGCTCAACTTGCACACATTCATCATCTTGCTCCGTCTTGCTCATCTCACACGTCTTACTCGCCTCGCTCGTGGGCACCCTCCACTAACCAGGAGAGGTGACACCACTCGCTAAACTTTCGCAACGGATCGAATTGCTCAACTTGCGCACCACTTTTCCATCATTTCCAGCATTTTCCACGGTTTAAACACATTTTCCTTCATTCTCAACCTTTCTTTCAACTTCATTTTCACCCTTTTTTCTAGTCGTGTTTGCCATGCTAGTGCTTGTCTTGCCGGTCTTGCAAGCCTTGCTTGTGTCGCCAGCTTTGCTCGTCTCGCCGACGAACACACTCCGGTGACATCTGTTCCCCGTGGCACCATTTTTTAAAGTCTTTGGTATGACTCTCGAAAGCCGTAGACTTCTTCCAGTTGAGCTTCCACCGGCTCAGGCCTGGTAGCCTTTAACTGGGGTAGACGGGGTTGTCGATCCCGTACCCTGGAAATACCAAAGCCCCCTGTCTTCCCTCCTGTTTTCTCAAACCGGGCTTGGGACCGTCTAAGGCACAGTTACCCCAGGGGGGAGTAATATCACCGCTCCTGTGGAACATAGCAGTAGACAGCCTTCCTCGGGAACTTGAAGACATTGGCGGTCAGATAATTGCATACGCCGACGATATTGTAATAGCTATCTCGGGTAAACATCTCTCAACATTGACAGATCTGATCCAAAGATCCCTCAACAAACTATCCCTGTGGTGTAACAGGCGAGGACTGGGAGTGACTCCTGAAAAAACAGACCTTGTGCTGTTCACCAGGAAGCACAAGATACCTGATCTCGGGAACATAACTCTAGAGGGCAACACCCTCGCAATAAAGGAAGAGACCAAATATCTAGGTCTCATAGTAGATACGAAACTAAACTGGGGGCCCAACGTTGCAGATAGAGTGCGCAAAGCAACAGTGGCACTATATTCCTGCAGCAGAGCAATAGTAAAAAATGGGGGATGGAACCCAAAATAATACGCTGGCTATACACGGCGGTGGTTAGGCCAATTCTCTATCACGGTATAGTGGTAAGGTGGAACACCCTTGGGAAAGGGGTAAACTTAAAAAAAAATGGAGAAGGTTCAAAAGCTCGCGTTCACACTCATAACTGGTGCGATGAGAACAACACCATCCAAGTCACTGTATGCCCTACTGAATTTTCTTCCGGTGGACCTACATGCCAAACAAGTCGCAAGTGGCGCGGCAATTCGAATGAACATTCTAAATACCAGTTATGTTCACGGTAGAATATTAACGGAGTTTCCGGGGCTTCCCGGATTGGTGGAGTATGTACTTCCGGAACCTGCACCCGCTACAGCGTTCGCGACCCTCCTACCCTCGAGGGAAGACAGGAAGCATGACGTTGTAAGTAATGGAGGGTCCATCCATGTATACACAGATGGCTCAAAGCTCGAGGGAAGGGTTGGAGGAGGTGTATACTCCCATCACCTGGGAATCGCCCTCAGCTTTCGTCTCCAGGACCACTGTAGCGTTTTTCAGGCTGAACTGATGGCAATCGACAGGGCTGCGAAACTGGTAAAGTGTGATATGATACCCCAAGTTGATATCTTTATCTTCACTGACAGCCAGGCGGAAGTCCCTCACGAAGCAGTCGACAACCTCCATGGTAGCCATGAAATGCCGCGCATCTCTTAACGAGATGGCTGAGTCATTTCGCCCAAAGATAATATGGGTTCCGGGACACTGCGGCATAGAGGGGAATTGTAAGGCCGACGAACTGGCGCGAATTGGCACGAAACTTACTTTTGAGGATATAAACGACGAAATAGGAATACCCTTGCAAACTTGTAAGCTACTTATCTCCGAGAGGCTCACTAAAGTAGCGAACGAAAGGTGGCAGGATGAAATCACCTGCAAAACTGCCAACAATTATGGCCGGAGCACAGCGCCAAACGCACTGGCCTACTACTGATCTAAATAAGTCCAATATTGGATTATTAGTATCCGTCATAACAGGATACTGCCTAATTGGCAAGCACGCTTATCGACTTGGCCTACGTTTACATGACTTCTGTAGAAGTTGTCAAGATAAAGAGGAGGAGGAAACGATTCTGCACCTGTTGTGCCAATGCCCTGCTCTATCTAGACGAAGACTCCCCACTCTCGGTAGGCAATTCTTCGACAACTTGGAGGACCTTAGATGCGTCGAAATCAGGGATCTTCTAAAATTCGTTCAAAGTTCAAAATGGTTTTAGGTGGGATTGGGAGTTGCTTACCCAACATGCGGCATCACAATGGGCCCTGAGCCTAAGTGTGTCTTACAGACGACCGCGGCAACCTAACCTAACCCTAGATAAATACTACATTCTCCGTGAGGCCTATTCTGCAATTTTTCACCGGTAGGGATGAGCTTTTGGGTTCACCTCCCTTTTTTGAGTCGTCCCATCGTTTCTGCCAGATTACCATAGAGCGACACCTTTCCTCTCTAGCTATTGTCTTTCCGGTTAGACTATCACTGTTCTCAGTGAGTAATTGTGCGGAATCCGCAAACAGCTCTCAGTGCACTTAAGGGATACACGGTTGTTAATTTGTGTGCGTAACATTTTACCTTAATTACTTCGGCCCAATTCGGAGCAGCATAAAGTAAAACTGAGCTGACTACCCTATTGCAATGAATTCTTCTACTATGTTTAGGGCCACCATTATTAGGCATTATTCTTGACAGATATGCTTGAACATTCGAAGCCTTTTTGAAAGCATACTTGAGGTGGGTCCTGAAGTTTAGTCGACCATCAATCATAACGCCCCGGTAATTAATTTCGGGCTTGAAAGTGATGGATTCGGACCCCACGCTAAATACTATCGTTTATACGGCTTTCCTCCGCGCCGCCTTTTGCTTTCGATGGCCTCTTTGGCAATGTCGGCCACAGATTCAACTCCGTCTATGGTCGACCGGGATTTTCTGAAGCCAAACTGGCAGGCCGATAGAAAACCTCTATCTTCTGCGATCGTCGTGAGTCTGTTGCAGATAATTTTCTCAAGGGCTTTCCCTAGTGTATCCAGTAGGCAAGACGAGGGCTCTCCATGCGGTTTATTTCTCTTGGGTAACAATACCAGGTTTGTGACCTTCCAATTACTGGGAAATATGCCTTCTTGCAAGGATGCGTGAAACGTCTTTGTAAATAAGTCCGGCCGGGTGTGTATCGCGACCTGCAAGGTCTTATTAGGTATTACTTATTTATTATTTATTAGGTATTCCTTCAGGCCCAGGAGCTTTCCCATCTTGAATGTTTGTGCAGACACTCAGTAGTTCCTCACACGTTATAAGTTGAATTTCATAAATCTCATTACTCTTACAGTGTGGCACGGTTTCTGTTCTTTGAGGAAATAGTGTCGTGATTATATTACGCAGTATTTCTGGGCACGTGATATTTGTAGATTTTCCACATTTCGTTTTTTCATCACTATTTTATACGCGGTGTCCCAGGGATTGATGTCTGCTTCTTCACACACTTTCCTAAAACTATCGCGTTCGCTGCTATTTATGGCAGCTTTGACAGACTTCCTTGCCATTCTAAGTGCCTGTAGGTAGCAGCATGGGATCACTGGAAAGCTAGGCTACCGCACAGCCATATAGCTGTGCATTTTTGATTTTCGAATGACCAATCGCCGTCGCCTTGACATTTATATGGTTCCCTCATAATCGCTACGTCGGCTTTAAGGTCCCTTACCGTCTGCGTAATCAGATCCTGAGCTGCTGCACAATGGTTAAGGTTTATTTGGACTATTCTAATTTTTTTCTATTTATGAGAGCCTTCTAGAAGACTGTGCTCTTGTAACTGCCCGCAACGTGGTCTGTATTGCTACTTTTGTCCGCTTTACATAGCATGCATTTTGGGCTATTCGTGAAATCTTTAGCGAAGTAGCCTTCGTTGTCGCACTTTCTGCACTATTTTGACCGGTCGACCGTACTAGTGCATTTCCCTGACATGTGCCCATACTGAAGGCATTTAAAACATCTTTGCAGTTGAATTCGTTCGCGGATATGACATATAACTAAACCCACGATTGAGAGAATACAAAGGTTGCGCCGATCTCGGACCGCTATTCCTCTCTTAACGAATTTGATAGAATCGTTGTTTGCATGACGTCAAACTTGTTTATGTTTTCCTTGCAACATTTTTTCTTCTTCTTCCATTCTTGCTCACGATTTGCATTTCACTCTCGCAATTGCACCAGTGTGACGTCACACAAAAGTTATTCTCAAAAATCCTCTCTGATCGGCGCAATCTTGTATTCTATTCTTCTTGAACTAAACCTATTCTTACTTTCCCAATATCTAATAGTTTCTTAGCTTTTGTGGCTGGCAGATTAATAATGGTACTCTGGGTACCCGCATAAGCTTTGCCTTCGAAGCCAGGTAGCGATGTGTACCTCTGCCTTGGTAGTCACCTCATCGATATCCTTACATTCTACCGATACTCTATGTATGAAAGCTTTCACTGACGCCTCGTTTCCTAAGGTGTCACTCACAACTGCCTTCAAGTCAGCGGAATTCTGGCCTCTATTTGACAGCTCGATTATTAATTCTCCTCTTTGGGTGCTCCGTATTTTGGACACCGATTTTGCAAGACTCTTGAAGTTTTCGTCACATTTCACTTTTTTAATATGTCGGCGTAAAAGTATGATTGCATTTGCGCTTCCATCACTGGGAAGCAATAGTCGTGTACATGCGGGTGAGTTATGTACACACATATATATGTATGTACAAGTTTTTGTTAATAAAAGCAGCAGTGTTCAATGTTAATGTTAAGTTAATAACACGCTGATGTTAATGTTAATGTAATGTTTACATGATACCGATGTTAATGCAATGTTAAGTAAATCAACATATATATGTAAACTGTTAATGCGAAAATAAAAAAAAAACAACAACAAATATATAGGGGAATCCAAGCTAAACAGTTTGCGTATCAAACTGTTGAGGCATACTTAAAAAGTGTTGTCGGATAGCGGGATGCCAATGGAACTAAGTTGTTAGGATTAAGCTATTTAATAAGATGTACAGTATTTTAGTCTTAAGCTGAAGTGAATGAATAAAGTCTTTATTCTCAAAACCACTCGCTGTTTTCAGTTAAACATTTAACTGGCGCAGTCGGCGTGTTTTAAACAAAATGTTGAAAACGAAAGCACTAAAAACACAATTTATTTAGTGCAGTAGACACAATGTTGTTTAAGTAAGAAACCTATAATTTGCAAAAAGGAACAATACGAATGAAAGTGGAAGCAAACAAAATTTAGCTAAAAAAACAATAAAGCAAACTAAGCGAATTATAAACTTTTTTTATATAAAAGTATCCTTTGTTAAAAAAAAAATAAACATTTAAGCTAACGAAGTGAAAAACATAGTCTTTAATTAATAATAACAATAATAATAGAATGGCGCTTACACATATGTTAGTGTTTGGCCGAGCTTCTCCTCCGATTTGTGGAGTGCGCCTTGATGTTGTCACACAAAGGGGAGGGACATACAGTTTTACACCGACTCCGAACGGCGATTGTATTTTTATGAGAAGCTGTTTTTTATTTATTTATTTATTTATTCGTTTTAATCTAGAAAAGTGTAACAATTCTTACAGATTACAAAGGAAGAAAATTAGAGAGCACTTAAGACTAATTAAATAATTCATTTAATAACATTTTAAAATAGTATTTTGTGTAAGAAAAGTCAAGACCATTGAGAGTTGAAAGCGAATTAAATTCTCTCAAAGTTCTCAGAATCGGAGCATTACAAGCATAATTTGTTTTGACCGCGCCCAGCCAGAAAAAATTATGATTCCGCAGACTGCGCTGCGGAATATTGAAGTTAATTTTTGCGAGTAGAGATGGGGAGTCGATCATCCCATTTATTAGATCATAAACGAAAGTGAGAGAGAGAATAGTCCTTCTAATTTCCAACGATTTTAGGTTAATGAGCATGCACCGACCTCTGTAAGATGGAATTGGCTCAGAAAATTTCAGAGAACGTAAAGCATAGCGGATAAAGACTTTTTGGACAAGCTCAAGCCTACTAATATGACATGCATAATATGGTCTCCATATAAAAGCAGCGAATTCTAGCTTAGAACGCACAAGCGAAGTATATAACACCTTTAGAGTTAGGGATCAGTAAAGTCTGACCTGAACCGTCGAATAAGAGCTAGTACGGCATACGACTTTGCAATAGTGTAATTTGGGGCACCGAAATTGTGCATATGGAAACTGTGCATTTAGACATTATTTCGGTTTTAACCGAAACTGTGCATATATGCTTTATTTCGGTTTTTGTCACATGCATTATTTCGGTTTTGAACCGAAACTGTGTATATATGCATTACTTCGTTTTTTTTTCATATGCATTATTTCGCTTCAAAACGAAAGTGTGCATATGAACAATTTCGGTATTTT
>NW_023460130.1:14021-17695 GCF_013731165.1 Rhagoletis pomonella
TACACCAAGGAATTTTATAGCATTTACTACTAGTACATGGTACATTCTTACAAAAAATCTTGTGCATCTTCATTTTAAAAGTATCAAAGCAAGTTGAGAGATTATCGCCCGCAAAGAGTGAGTCCCAATCCAAAATCGAAATTTCATTGTTAACAACACTAAAATTACAACGTTTAAAGCAAAAATTTTTAGAAAGTTTGTCGGAACTTAGTTTTCTATAGCTGTCGAATTCTAAGCGAATAACAAGCGGTACGTGATGGTGACTAGTATACGATATTGAATCGAGACATTCACTAAGGGAGAAGTTCATATTGTCGTTTATGAAAACTAGATCTACAATTCTAGAAAGCTTATTCACATAGATATTTTAAGTACAATTGTACTTTTTTCAGTACAATTAATTTTAAAAAGTACAAAAGTACAATTAGCCGATTTTAAGTACAATTTCATCATCAAAAATACTTTTTGTACCAAACACTCAAATCTCTTCTAGCACTTTGATTCTTAATCCGTTTACATTTAAGTAAATGGATATACCTATATTTCATATTTGCTTCATATAGCTTCATATAGAAACAATGTCTTCGTTAATTAAAACAAGAGATTTTCTTTAATATAATAACTTTACGGCACTCACATATTGATAAGATTTTACTATTTATTTTATTATTTTTTAAATATGCAGAAGGCAAAGTGATCAAAAATTAAAAGGAACGTCCGAAGACTTCGCTGGCAAAAATCGAATGAATCTTTTATTTTTTAAAATAGCGTGTCCTTTACAACGAGTCTTAATCGCTAGTTACAACGAGTTATCGCTACTTGTCTTAAAGCTAGGGTTGCCAACTAATATTTACTGTAACTAAAAACAAGTTACTTAAACTATGACTTAAAGCTAGATACTTAAGTAAAAGCACACGTACATTATACTCCTAAACCTTATCGACTCCTACATTTTTTTAATATTATTTATCTTTTTATAAAAATGTAATTTGTTCTTTAACAAATCTGCATAAATCCAAGTTTAATACTTTGTGCAACATTAAAAAAATCTACAAGCTTTCGTAAAAATTTCGAGGTTTTAAATTTTAGTATAGTAAATTGCAAGTTTAAAGTAGCTGGGACTTACCGCTGATTTTTTGCAATTTTTTATTTTTTTTTTTTTGTTGACGATATAAGTAATTTTTTCCATACGAAGTGTGTTCGACGATTTTTTTATATGGAGAAAATGAGCAACTGCTTCATCAAAAAAAATATTAAAAGACTTTGTTATATTAAAACTGAATGGGCTACAAAACTGCATACTCAAAATATTTCTAGGAAATCTAATTAAAAAGCTCGAAATTTTTACGAAAGTGTGTTGATTTTTTTAATGCTGCAAAAAGATTGAACCTTGGATTTGTACGGCTTTTTTGAAGTATAAACTGTATTTTTATTAAGATAAATGGTCAAAGCTTGTCAATATGTGAGTGTCGTAAAGTTTTGATAAGCACTTGAAATGCTATTAAAATGTCAAAACTTATTACCGAATTCAAAAAGATGTCTCTTTTATCCATTAATAATAACTTTCTTGTTGAGGTTGTGCTAGGGCTGCCAGACGTCCCGGTTTTCCCGGACATGTCCCGGTTTAAGACTATTTGTCCCGGTGTCCCGGTCCAACCTTAAAATGTCCGGGATTCGTTTAAGTGTCCCGGTTTTCGATTTGATTTCACAAATTTTGAATGAAAATTACTACACTGAGAGAAACATCGCATTGTAATACATATTAAGAAAAATTTTATGAATTTTATGATTTGATTATCGTTTTAAAATGTTCGTATTTTAAAACAATACTTTCATACGACGAACACGTGCTGTTGAATCAAACTGAAAATTTGAACGCACATTTACATGTCTGGCTGTTGTTGAGTGCACGAAGATGCTTGCCACAATTTGTTAATTTCCAGAGCGTCAGGGTTCAAATCCCATTACAGGCAGCATAGAATTTAAATATTTTTTTTTTAACTTAATTATGAAAAAGCATCCGTTAAGTCCAAAGCACTTCATTTTAATATTGGCGTATTTGAATTGAATATTTCTATACTAAATACTAAAATTTGTATACTTAAATTTATTACGAGTTGGGTTGGTGCCCTTTCATATGCGATTTTTTTTTTTAATTTAGCTCGTTTTGCACAAGCAATAGTTGATGATTAATATAAGTATGTACCTAAATACATTAAAATGACATGCACAGAGTTTTACAATTATATCAAGCAAAAGCCAGAAGTTTTGAAACAAGTTCACAGCAACGAAACAAATTACTGATATTTTAATGTTACCTTATATTTAATTTTTTTTCTTTCGTGAAACCTAGATTTCTTATAAGTACCGTGCCGTACAAAATTATTGACTCTTTCATCAAATCACAATTTCTAATCAGATCTTTTAGAAAAATTTTGAAAATGTAGCTTTTGAGCCAATTAGTAAAGTGGAAGTCTGAAGTTACCAGAAAATTTCGTTGATTTTTTGCAATTATTTATTTTTTGTTGACAGTGTCTTCCACATACAAAAAATGTCGAACATAAGTAGTTTGTATGGAAGAAACTCTCAGTAAAAACAATCCAAAAATCACCTAAATTTTTATGGGCTGCAAAACTTCATTTTCAAAATTTTTGTTAAAAAGTCTGAATAGAAAGTTGTAAATTTGTATGCAAATTTTCCCGAGTTTTGCACAAAGTTTAGAAATTTTATTTTTATGTTTTCTGATGTATTTAGTATAAACTGTATTTTTATAAGGAACAAAAAAAGTAAATGCATTGTGAAACATTTTCTGTGCTTAAGTTGTGATAAATTGTTTTGGTTTGCTGGTGTACGTTGAATGATCTTATGATCTCATGTTTTTATGTTTTTTTTGTTTGTCAAAATAAAATTTTACTACATCCTTTCGTACGTAATTTTTGTCTAAACGAAAGGGAAGGGTGCGAGAGGCCTTTCCCACCCTTAAGTGTCCCGGTTTGGCAACAGAGATATCTGGCAGCCCTACTCAAGCTCAATTAAAATTGTTGAATATAATTGTTATAAGGCCATAAATAACAAAAAGAAATAACTTAAGGACGAGCACACCTAAAAGTTAAACATTCTAAAAATAGAATTATTTGTTAACAAAAACCAACAAAACCACCAACCTCATGATCAAGCTTAAATAGCACTGGAATACTGCGCTTGATTATAGTTGGCACAAATGAAAAAAGTGGAAAAAGCAACAACAGTTTATAAGGAGAACTTAGCACAGTGCGTAGGCAACTGCCTGAGTCAGCTGGTGTCGTCGGTTTCGATTCCCGCTGAAGAATTCTGATGAGGAAATAGCTATCACTTCTACCATTTTTTGTAAATTTTTGTTGCTTTTCCCCAATAGTTTTTCATTAAAAGCGGCCTCAAGCTCAATAAAAATTGTTGAATATAATTGTTAAAAGGTCATAAATAACAAAAACAAATTCAAAAACAGATCATTTAAAAAAAAATTTATTTCGTAACTTTTATTGATAAACTAACATATAACCAAAGTTAAACGGCGAACCATTGCGTTGTGTGTCTACAAATAATTAGTAAGCAAGGTCAGTAATGTAAACACACATGTGACTGCAATATTATATAATAACGTTCTTAACAACAACGTTAAGAATGCAAGCAAAAAG
>NW_023460130.1:17795-19172 GCF_013731165.1 Rhagoletis pomonella
AATATTAAAAATAAAATGTTAACAAGCCACAATAACATTGACAAATAAATATCGTTGAATATAAATGAAAAATCAGTCACTGACTAACGTTGATACTGATCGGTCGAGTCTTCTCTCAGCAAACGTGTCAAAACAATTTTTTGCATATTGTATAAATACCAGCAATTACATACATATAAATACTTACCATCAATTACCAAACACCGTTAAGTTAACAAAAAGGCAATAAAGCAAAACAAACACAAATATTTACACAACCAAAATTAGTTACAATAAACAAGTACAAAATGACGAAACCCCTTGATGCTAGTGTTAAAATCTCTTCACCCTACCTCTGCTTCGAAATAGACAATAATAAAGAATTCACCAACAAAACAAATGGACCCAAACACTTAATAATCAAAAGAACTAACAGCGAGGAAACTCTCACAAAAGTTTCTCCATTTCTCATCAAAAAAGTTATTGACAGTGTATGGGGCGAAGAAAGCAGCTGCTCAAAAACCAGGAATGGCATTCTGCATGGCAAAACAAAAACAACAGCACAAGCAAACAAACTGTTCAAACTCACAGCGCTGTATCCAACAATAAAAATCGAAGTAACAGAAAATGTATCACTAAACTACACAAAAGTTGTAATATACAACAACGACCTACGAGAAGTTACGAAAGACGAAATACTTGACGAACTTAAAACACAAAATATTGTAGAAGTTAAAAAAATCCTCAAAAAAGAAAACGAAAAACTAGTTGAAACCGCATTAATATTACTTACTTTCTCAGCCCTTGAGTTACCAGAATATATCTATATAGGCTACCAAAAATCTTATATTCGCCCATATATTCCGCTTCCACTCCGCTGCAAAAACTGCCATCGTTACGGTCACCTAGCGAAGTATTACAAAAACACAAAACTTTGCTACAATTGTGGCGAAACTGCCCAC
The DNA here is from genome assembly GCF_013731165.1 of Rhagoletis pomonella. Lineage (NCBI taxonomy): Eukaryota > Metazoa > Arthropoda > Insecta > Diptera > Tephritidae > Rhagoletis > Rhagoletis pomonella. The sequence goes on from NW_023460130.1 coordinate 18,737, forward strand.
GTCAACGAAGAAACTCAGGAAAAATGCCTCAAACCTCCAGTGTGTAACAATTGTGCAGCAAACAATGACAACGAAATCTCCCACTCTATATACAATAAAATTTGTCCAATCTTTATAATGCAAAAAGAAATCCAAGCCATTAAAACTCTACAAAAAGTTAGCAACAAACAAGCTACTCAAATATACAAAGAAAGACACAACAGAACATACAGCAGCACTCTCCGCTCACAAGTGACGTACAGCGCGCCAGAAGAGGATCGCTCACCGACTCAAATACCTTCTCAGCAAAAATCTCCCAACGGAAAGGAAGAAAATGCAATAACCCAAGAAATTCCAAGCTGCTCAAAGTTAACTAGTGCTGAGCTCAACACATTAAGCAATAAAAATTTAAGTACAAACGCAACCAAACACAAACAAACTAATAATCCAGAAAACA
>NW_023460130.1:19272-37999 GCF_013731165.1 Rhagoletis pomonella
AAGTACAAACGCAACCAAACACAAACAAACTAATAATCCAGAAAACAACAATAAACAACTACTCTCACTACACCACAACTCCACAAAAAAAAAAAACAGATTCTACCACGAAATACACCAAAACGTCTCCGCACTCAATTTAAAGCAAATAAAAACAACAGCAACTTAACAAGATCCACAAAACCCAGCAGATCATTCAGCGACTCCAGTGACGAGGCGGGCATATTTATGGTAACGTAAAAATGGACAAATACTCTCTAAACATATTACAATGGAACATCAAAGGTTACGTTAATAATTATAAAGACTTACAATTAATGATTAAAAAATACAACTGTAAAAAAATCTTCCTCCAAGAAACTCATATACAAACACTAACAAACTTACCAATACCGATTGCACTGCTGATCCACCAATCAGTTCAACATAAAGAACTTAGCGCAAGTAACAACTTTGACAGCATAGCAATCACAATACAATCTAAACTAAATTTCATTATTTACTCAACCTACATTTCTCCCAACAAACAATTTACCCTGAATGACCTTAATAGCATGTACCGATCTCAAAGACTATCTAATCTAAACTAAATTTCATTATTTACTCAACCTACATTTCTCCCAACAAACAATTTACCCTGAATGACCTTAATAGCATGTACCGATCTCAAAGCTGGCGGTCAAAAACAGAAAACAAAAGAGGAAAAACCATGTCGGAATTTATATCGAACTCAAAAACCATTATACTAACCCTGGTATTCAGTAATTCAGTCTCATCTCAAGTCACTAAATTTGAGATTAGCAATTAGTGACTATTTTTGTGACTTGAGACGATATGGGTATTCAGAAGGAGAGAGTCACAAAAAGTTCACCAAAAATGTGTGGTGAAAGCAAACACAGACAATCAACTGATAGCGTTTATGTATGCCTTTTGCCCGCGCCGCTCAAAAAGTCGCAATGGCCGAGTGGTCATAGCATTAGGCTGGCAGCCGAGATGGTCCGGGTTCAAATCCTCCTCGGGCGTAGAAGATTTTTTATTTTTTTTTAGTATTTTTTTATTAGTTTTATTTTTTTAACAATCTTTAGATTTTAATGTATTAAAAACAAAGAAATATAATTTTTTTTCAATACATTTGTATGATATTAAAGCATTTTGGTTTATTTCCTAAGGAAATTCTTATTGAACAAATTTTCTCGCTTCATTTTCGCGTTTTTTTTTTAATAAAGTGGAAAGAAATAAGCTTTTCCTCCATACTTATATTTTTGTGACCTGCTCTTAGCCAGCTGACAAATTAGTGACTTATTTTGGAGACTAGAGACGTGAGACAGCGAACTGAATACTAAATAGTCTCGAAATCCAAGTTCACCACCAAAAGTCACTATTAGGGACTAGAGACGCTTACTGAATCCCAGGGAAAATGATGGTTCCCCAACTCAACCCGACATACCCTGACGCACATTGATTTAACCTTAGCCTCACTTACACGCAGCATGGAAAACAGAAACTAGTATTTCGGGAAGTGACCACTTTCCGATTAACACTCAACTATTCCCCATCAACGACTCAGAACACCGATTAGCAAAAATTTTACGAAATGGCAATTAACATGCATGCACAACAACCCATAAGCAACAACTTTAACAAGGAAACTGCAAATATTAAAAAAAATAATACTACAAAGTGCAAATGAATATATACCCCAATACGACACCAAGAAAGGCAAAAAATCTACCCCATGGTTGAACATAACTTTAGAAAATCTGAAAAAAGAAAAAAAACAGGCTCTTCAATAAACTAAATACGAACATTTCCCCTGAAAATATTTAAATTTTAAACGAGCAAACGCAATTTGTCGAAGGGAAATTAAACAAGCTAAACGAACTGCCCTTTCAGCACTCACAACTGATATCAGCCCCGCATCCTCGCCCGAAAGAATCTGGTCTAACATAAGGAGTTTATGTGGTATAGAGTCAAAGATATCAATTCACTGTATAAACGAAACAAACGGGACAGCTGCACTTACAAACAGAAGCGATATTGCCAACAAGTTGGCCAAGGAACGGTCAGAGCAATCACATGACCAACCCATTTTCAACACCAGAAAATCCTAGCTACCACAAAAGTGCCTCATATTACACCAAACGCTTCGGCCAAGACTATCGAAAAAGATATAAAACTAATCGAACTATCAATCGCAATAAACAAACTGAAAGGCAAAACACCAGGTATAGACAGAATATCGTACCCTATGATAAAGAACTTACCCAACTTTTCAATACCATATACAATAAATATATTCCCCAGACATATAAAACTAGCCTAATAATCCCAATATTGAAACAAAACCAAGATAAATCATGCCCAAATTCATACAGACCCATTTCACTGAACCCATGCTTATCTAAGGTATTAGATAAGTTTATGGCCAATAGATTGTGGTGGTGGGTCCGATCGCAAAACTTTTAAACCCGAATCAAATAGGTTTTCAAAAAGGAAAATCTATATATGATTCGCTGTTATACCTTGATCATCAAATCACTCAATGCTTCTGCACCGGAAAACACATATATCTTATATCACTAGATTTCTCTAAAGCTTATGATAAAATTGGCGCCCATATAATCTTGGATCAGGTACACAAATTTAACATCGGACCAAAAATGTACAATTAAATAAAAAAATTATATGACAAACAGGAAAATTATTGTCTATTAGTGCCTATTCAAATACATACCCGTTAATGAACGGCATACCAGAAGGATCCCCAATATCCGTAATATTGTTTCTAATAGCTTACAACAAATTATCCGAAACCATCGCTCTACATAAGGAACTCGACTTTATTACATATGCAGATGATTTCATAATTGTAAAGAAATTAAATAAGAGCAAAAATCCCCACATAGACTTATCAACTTTATTCAACGATATCCAATTGTGGTGCAGCTACTCAGCTGCACAACTTTCGGTCACCAAATCTAGTCACTTACATATATGTAGAAAACATCTTTGCAATCCTGTTGTCCAATGCAATAGCCTGTCACTAAATCAAGTAGATAAACTAAAGATTTTAGGTATTATCTTTCAGCAACGCTACAATTGGTATTACCACATAGAATATATAACCAATTCTTTAACCAAACGCCTGAACGTGGTAAAATGCTTAGCATCAAAGAAATTTAATTGCCACACACACACCCTTCTATCAGTGGTACATGCACTTATTAAAACGAAAATTAACTATGGCATATACCTTTACGGTAACGCGTCAAAAACAGCGCTAAAAAAGTTGAACACTGTGTATAACGCGGCAATTCGAATGGCTCTTGGCGCATTCAGAACATCACCGATAAACTCAATGCTCTTAGAAGCCAATATGATGTCTTTACAAAATTGTACTGAACTCGCTATCTCAAAGCTAGCCACAACAATTCTTTTTAACGAGAACTCCCCTCTATCAAAAACCATAGCAAAATATAAAAAAAAAAAACAAAGAGAAAAATTCCTTCAATTCTAGACAAGGTTATATCGATCTGCCTCCAATTAAATATCCCAATTATGATCTCTAAACCAAAGCACAAAGAAAATCCTGCATGGACTTTTAACGCAAACTCGATAAACTCATCACGACAACAGCATCAAAAATCAATTACACCAAATATGATATACAAACAAAAATTTTGTGAACTAAAACAACATCTCAAAAACTACGCATACATATTTACTGATGCCTCAAAAAAGATGATCGTGTCAGCTTTTGTATAACAAAGGACAAACAAGTCATTAAATCCGCACTATTGCCACTATATAGTTCTAATTATAGCGGAGAACTCATCGCCGTATTTGAAATAATCACATATGCATACAAACTAAAAGGAAAATACGCGATATGCACTGATTCACTAGCATCTATTGAAGCAAATAGGAACCTAAACAATAATGAACACTATGCTAAGACCATTAGAAACCTACTCATACAGACACATCCAAGACTAAAGTTAATCTGGGTACCTGGACGCGCAGATACCAGGCAATGAGTTTGCGGACCAAACAGCGAAACATGCACTAAAGAGACCTTTATTCATGGTACCAAATCTAAACATTGAAGATCTAAAAATATACTTCAAAAAAATACAATGGCAACAACACAATACTCTTTGGGATAAAACTACTAATTGGTACTCAAAACTAAAAACTAATATATCAAATAACAACAATATGTTTAAACACACACAAAATACTGACCTTCCCAGGAAAGCTCTAATACTGATAACAAGACTCCGTATAGGACATACCAGAATTACTCACGAACATCTCTTAAATAAAAACGCTGACAGAAAATGTAAGTTCTGTAACACTCAGTCAATTGACATCGATCATATTCTCAATTCCTACCCCACCTTTCAACAAAATAGACAATACTACTTCTCCAACAAATCGGCAACAGACCTATTAAATGATGCCAACAAAGATAACATCCAAATAATCTTTAATTTTTTAAAAACTAGTAGTTTGTACGATGAAATTTAATACTTAAATACACACAGCTACACACACAAACACTTACACACAACTCGTATACACATGTAAATACTATAACTTTCTTCAACTATAAATAAGCCTCAGTCGCCAATGCTTATAAATAACCATAGTTATGTTATAATTTAGTTATAATATTATTACCTTAAATAAATAAATGAAAAATATCTATGTTGAGAATTCGATTTTTTTCAGTAGCAGTCTCAGTAAAGTTGAACAGTGGTTTTATCGGTTTTCTATTATAATTAATTTGTTGGCATTTTACAAGCTGTTATTTAACTTCACTTGTATGTATCTTTGTATGTCCTGGAACTTTGCAGTCAATATTTATCAAACTTCCCGATGAGCTACAGACTTGAAACTTCAATCTTTGCTCAGAACTCGAGAACAATGCAATATGAAAGATGACTTAATCCGCTAGGTGGCGCAGGAGTCGAGATATTTGTAAAACCCGCATTTATAGTCTGATTTGGTTCATATTTATAACATATATTACTTATGTGAAAAGAAATAAATGCGAAAAAAATTTGCCGATAGGTGGCGCAGGAGTCGAGATATTTCTAAAACCCCCATTTATAGTCTGATGTGGTTCATATTTAGAACATATATTACTTGTATGAAAATAAATAAATCCACAAAAAACTTTGTCGCTAGGTGGCGCAGGAGTCGAGATATTTGGAAAAACCGTGTTTATGATCTGATTAAGTTCGAGATATTTGTAAAACCCGTATTTATAGTCTATTTTGGTTCATATTTAGAAAATATATTATTTATATGAAAGGAAATAAATCCACACAAAATTTTGCCGATAGGTGGCGCAGGAGTCGAGATATTTGGAAAAACTGTATTTATGATCCGATTAAGTTCACATTTAAAACGCATATTGCTTACATGAAAATAAATAACTACACAAAAAATGTTGGCAGTTATGTGGCGCGTGAGTCTATATAATTAAAAAATCGGCATCTGTGCTCCGATTTGGTTTATATTCAGAATATGTGTATTACCTATTTAAATATATATAAATATATGTAAATTTTGGTCGCATTGAAAGAAATGGACAGAATGAGAAATATACAGACGGTATAATATTAATTGCAAGATTTTAAAAGACTAAAAAGTAGAAAATAAAATTATAGTTAAAAAACTAAAAACACGCTATTATTACAACAAGAACTAAAAAGTATAAAATAATTTATAGATATAGCGATTCTGTTTAAGAAGAATAGGAAGCTCCCTAACTTGATTTAATTTAACTTTTTTAAATTAGCTAAAAATATAATTAAAGTGATTGGCCCGTAGTCATAGTCAAAATAAAGTCCACTGTAAAGTTTGTTGCAGTTTTTTTACAGGTATCCCATTGAAAATTATGTCAAAATGTTGCAACTAACTTTTGAATTTAAATATTTAATCGGACAATGGTATGTTACGATTCTAAATTTTTTTCCATAAATGTAAGGCCTAAGATAAGTGACAGCAAGGAACTCTTTATCCGTTGTACTGTAATTTTGTCCTTGATTTTTATTATTATTATTATTATTATTATTTTTATTTTTTTTTTTTTAGAGGAATCATCGAAAGCCGAACCCAAAAAAAACGTCAGTGTGAGACTCTAACCCACTTAACCTCATACCGTCTATGTACCGATCCCCCGGCACCACCGTCAAGTATTTCGTCGGGAGGCGGTTTCAGCACGAAGCTCTACGTCCGTTACTGTTCACATGATTCCACCCACAGCTCTTCTTGGTTTGATAATAAAACCTAATAACTGTCAACATTGACGTGGGTGCCAAGCCGCAAATGTGCTGACTGTTTGATTGATGACAGGAGGTACTTCCCCTTTTCCTCTTCCTTATTCAACTTGGAAAAAGCAGAACAGACTTCGCGGGTTTTGTTACCGATGTTGTCGATGTCAACGGCATAAGCCAGCAATTGCTCGCTATTGTAGTAGATTGTTTCTGGGCGGTTTAGTTCTGCAGCTCTTATTATATTCTCCAACATCAGATTAAATAAGTCACATGAGAGGGAGCCGCCCTGTCTGAAACCCCGTTTTATGGCGAACGGCTCGGAGAGGTCTTTCTTAATTTCGACGGAGCTGGGGGTATTTCTCAACGTTATTTTACACAGCCGTATCGGTTTGGAGGAGATGCCAAATTCAGACATAGCGGCGTATAGGAAACTCCTTTTAGTGCTGTTAAAGGCGGTTTTAAAGTCGACAAATAGGTGGTGAGTGTCGATCCTTTTCTCGCGGATCTAAAGCCACACTGATAATGTCCAATCAGTTCGGTGAAGGTAAGCTTCAGTCTTTCGCACAATACATTCGATAGACCTTATAACCTATGCTTAGAAGACTGATCCCGCGGTAGTTTGCGCGAATGGCGGGGTCGCCTTTCTTGTAGATTGGGCAGAGCGCTCTTAAATTCTTGTTGTCGGGCATGCATTTATCTGACCATATTCTGCATAAGAGTTGATGCATGCACCTTATCAACTCCTCGCCACCGTGCTTGAATAGCTCAGCCGGCAGGCTGTCGGCTCCAGCAGCTTTGTTGTTTTTCAGCCGCGTTATTGCTGTTGCTACTGAATTAGTGCTTGTTAGAATATCACCTTCTTTATATATTAACGTCTCAAACTTGTTAAGGAGTTTGCTTATAATTTCTTTTTCTTGCCTACTCAAATGACCTAATTGTATATTTTGCAAATCACTTACCTCCAAAATATCTACCTGGTCTAACAAAGTTTTTGTATGGAAGGGAAGTGTCAAACCGTCATTCATTTTTAATTGTAAGACTATGTTCAAACAGGCCAATTAGCTGAGACAATTAAGCTTTAAATTGCGGAATTGAGTTTTGTGTTCGCACTTATGTCAGCTGCGCAATTTGCGATACGAAATCAACTGCTGGATTACCTACAGTGATGGAAAAGTTGGTACAATCGTACCTTTATTTAGTTTGAAAGTGCATTCTGTACATACACACAATTTTAGGTACATTTGGAACGTAGCCAAATAACTTCGCAGGAAATCAGTTCTTATTTTTATTGACATTTCAATGCATTTTCTGTTGCGGACAAGTGGTCCAATACCTTGCCTCCTTTGTGAAGGGGCATACAAATTATACAAAAAGCTGGTCAAAGTAACGCAACTGTAGTTGATTTCGCCAGATAGATGGAAAACAACATAGTTTTGTCTCGCGCTACTCGAAGAGATTCTTTTCATAGCCAAAATTTGTTTAATGTGAGTACAGAAGTTGATGTGGTATCGATGGGAATGTTTATCCTCCTATCTTCTTTATATGGAAATACATATTTACTTTTTAGGTACAACTATCTACTTTTAGATAAAGCTTTCCGTAAATAAGGTACAATTTTATAACTAAATTTTCCATCCCTTATGGAATATCAGCTGTAAACCAGTTACAGAAACAAACAGTTGATTGCTCTCTGTTCAATAAACATACCTTCAAGTCATAATTAATCATACCTGGCAGGGTTGCATAGAGAATCTGACACAAATTAAATTGCCAATTACTAACTAATTGGCAATTAATAAATTGAATTTTTGTATGATAAATTGGGTAACAATTAAGGCTTAAATTGGTGAAAACGTTCTTAATTGCCAATTAGGTGCCAGTTTGAACATAGTCTAAATTTTGAATATCCACTCCTTCGACATTTTTGCTTATCCAGTCCATACCCAGGATCAAATCAAATGGTTTACCAAAAGCCAACATTACCCACTTCATTCTGCCATTTTGCGGAGCATTAAACTCTGAAGGACATGGTGTAATTACTTGGTTTACTAACCTCGCCATTAATTGTTCTTAACGTTGTTTTGTTTTTTTTTTTAAATAATGTAGGAAAGTTAAATTTTTCAGAACTATTTTCTTTTAAAATGCTTAAAGTCGATCCAGTATCAACTAAAGCAATACATTTTTTATTAAACAAAGTCAGATGTAAATATATTTTTGTTAAGTCCGAGGCTAATTAAAGAAAGAAAAATCTTCTGTATCATCTGTTCTTACGTCTAATTTTTGACTCATTGTATCCACATCCATTGGAGTATTTGATTTTTGTGTTTGTTCTGTTCTGTGTGTATTAATATTTCTTTGATTACTATTTGGCCGATTATTTGAGCCACTCAAATTTTGCCAATGATAATTTATCTGATTAAAGTAAGAAGACTATTTTGATCTGCAGCCGATCTTTGATGAAATGAATTATTATTATAAGCTAAATTTGGATTTCTAAAGGTACGTTCACACAGAAAGCTGAGCCGAGCCGAGTTTAAGTGTTCCGAGCTAAGTGAAGCTTTCAAATTGCTGTAGCTATATGAAAGTGTTCAAACGGCAAGCTTTTTCAGAAGCGTTTTGGAGCCGAAAGAAAAGCATTTTTTGATTTTGAATTTTCTATTTAATTTTTGAGCATCATGACGCTGCTGCAAACGAGATATCAAAATATTCAAACAAAATAAGATTTTTCGACTAAAATTTTGAATAAAATTGAGCAAATATTTTTTCCGCGTTTCATTGACGGTAATTTTTGTGGTATCTTTCTAGCCTAGTCCATCAGAAAAGTTCCGCTTCGCTTAATTCAGTGTGAACACCAGCAGCTTCAACTTGTTCCACCTTGCTTCGCTCGGCGCCGCTCGGCTTTCTGTGTGAACGCACCCTAAAATTATTTGAATATATAAAATAATTTGAATTTTGGCTTAAATTATTAACCTGATGTTGATTATCTAATAGAGCTAGCTGATTATGGCGGTGAAAATTATTTTGATATCGATTACTAATCTTTCTACTATTATTTGAACTACTCGTATTATTTTGTACATTATCGGCACTTTTATTATAATTTTTTAATAAAGGAACAGTATTTAAATTGTTCTCATCCATACTGATAAACTCATGGATAACTTTTTCAGTCTCTCTAAGTGAAATATTATTTCTTATGGCATATGTTCATGTCCCGGACACTAATTGCTTAATTCTCTGAATCAGCATTCCAAAAAAAAAATTTCCTTCATGACCGCGCCGTTATCACTTAGAGCACAATATTCTGCTATGTCATCTATAATATTTTTATCTTCTGTACGCACTCTAAAAGATGATATCTCTGCCGTAAGTTCCATCAGATCTTTAGAGGATTTGAAATGCTGCTTCAACCTTTCCTTACATAACGTCAAGTTTGCCGATTGGTCCAAATGCATATAATTTTCAGCAGCTCCTTGAATCTCCTAGTCGTAGATAATTCAGTACGCTACAGTTTCTTCCAAAATATATTCAGAAAGATTTTGATCCACTGCATTAATAAATGAGGGCAGCATTTTCGAGACACTGGTAAGCTACAAAATACTTAAGATCCTTTTCAATTCGTCTTCTTAGCGTAGTTGATTGCTGTTCAGCTGATTGGAATAAAAGCTTTGTCATAGCTACCAAGCACTGTTCGATTGCCGGACTGGCAGGGTCGATGGCTGGCAAGTTTTGATTTTCCATTTTTAATCGCTTTTGTCAAATGTTTATTTCTTTTAAACGATGGTAATTAACGACTTTGGCGGCCGCTGTGGTGTAGTGGTTAGCAGTGCGCGCTACCACTCCATAGGGCCTGGGTTCAAGCCCGGATCGACTCAAAAAAAAAAAATATAAACAAAAAAGTGTTTTCTAATAGCGGTCCTCGGCGGGCCTCCGAGTGTATTTCTGCCAATCACAGCACAATCTTCTCTAGAAGCAGCCAATCTGTTTGCAGATTTCTTATGCTCTAACTTTGAAGTTGATGCGGATTTGGCTTGTGAGATTGAACTCGATATAAATTCCCCAGTCAATCTTGGTTCGCTAACCTTAACGCTGGCTGATGTTTAAGATGGAATACGGCAACTCCAAGCATCCACAAAAGCTGATGTAGATGGGCTATCTTCGTATATTTTTAAAAATTGCTCTGCACTTGCTTATCCATTTTTTTAATGTCCAAAAAATCACTTGAATGAGGTGATTTCATAGATGCCTGGAAAGTAACTTCTATAAATCCAGTATTTAAAAGTTGCAATAAAAATAACATTATAGACCAATTTCTAAATTATCCACGGTCTCAAAATTATTTGAACTTATTGTGAAAGAAAAAATTTAGTTTTCAGTCAATCGCCTAATCTCCATTGATCAGCATGGTTTCATGAAAGGTAGATCAACTGTCTCTAACCTTGCAGTGTTTTCTGAATATTGTATGTCTGCTTTCCAAAACCATGTTCAAGTAGATGCTGTGTACACAGACTTCTCCAAAGCATTTGACAAGGTTAGCCACATAATTTTAATTTCCAAATTGAGGGCTTTAGGATTTCATTCCACCCTTTTAAAATGGTTTAAATCCTATCTCTCCTCTCGGAAATGTGTTGTTAATGTTGATGGTGTGTCATCAGCCTCTTTTATTGCGTCCTCTGGTGTTCCCCAGGGAAGTATACTGGGTCCTCTACTCTTTATAATTTTTGTTAATGACATTTGTAGTTGCTTTAACTACTGTAACTTTCTTTTGTATGCTGACGATTTAAAGATATACTCAGCGATTGCGAGTTATTCGGACTCTGTAAATCTTCAGTCTGATTTAGATAACGAAATTGTGCATATGGAAAGTGTGCATACGAAATAATGCATATGAAAAAACCGAAATAATGCATACGAAAAAAACCGAAATAATGCCTATATGCACAGTTTCGGATTAAACCCGAAATAATGCATATGAAAAAAGCCAAAATAATGCATATATGCACAGTTTCGGTTGATAACCGCAATAACGCATATGAGAAAAAACCGAAATTATGCATATGCACACTTTCGTTTGAAAACCGAAATAATGCATATGAAAAAAACGAAGTAATGCATACATGCACAGTTTCGGTTGAAAACCGAAATAATGCATATGAGAAAAGCCCGAAATTATGCATATGCACACTTTCGCTTGAAAACCGAAATAGTGCATATGACGAAAACCGAAATAATGCATACATGCACAGTTTCGGTTCAAATCCGAAATAATGCATATGAGAAAAACGAAGTAATGCATATATGCTCAGTTTCGGTTGAAAACCGAAAAAATGCATACGACAGAAACCGAAATAGTGCATCCATGCACAATTTTGACTCAAAACCGAAATAACGCATATGACAAACCTGAAATAATGCATATGTAAAAAACTAAGTAATGCATACATGCACAGTACCGGTTCAAAACCGAAATAATGCATATGTGAAAAACGAAGTAATGCACACATGCACAGCTTCGGTTGAAAACCGTAATAATGCATATGTGAAAAACGAAGTAATGCATACATGCACAGTTTCGGATGAAAACCGAAATAATGCATATGAGAAGAACGAAGTAATGCATACATGCATACTTTCGGTTAAAAACCGAAACAATGCATATGTGAAAAACGAAGTAATGCATACATGCACAGTTTCGGTTGAAAACCGAAATAATGCATATGAGAAAAACGAAGTATTGCATACATGCACACTTTCGTTTGAAAACCGAAATAATGCATATGAGAAAAACGAAGTAATGCATACATGCACACTTTCGGTTGAAAACCGAAATAATGCATACATGCACAGTTTCGGTTCAAATCCGAAATAATGCATATGAGAAAAACGAAGTAATGCATACATGCACAGTTTCGGTTGAAACCCGAAATAATGTATATGTGAAAAACGAAGTAATGCATACAGGTAATGCGTTCCAGGTGCCAAAATCCTGCAAGTCAAACCACTACTGTCAGTTTGGCCGAGTTGTAAGCTGTAAGCATAGTATGTATATGTAAACACACAGTAAGGATAAGCGCAACCTTTAGCACAAAAAATTCAAAAATGTAAAATGCAACCATGTTAGTATAGAGAAGATACCCTGGTGACGCTTAAAATTTAAAAACGGCCATTACTGCGAAATAAACCGAGCGACTCGCACGTAATAGAGCCAACATAGGCGCATTTTTTCAAAAATGTCTGCCTGAGTTCTAGCAAAAGATTCGTTTTGTGTATGGCCCTGATCTTTGGAAAAATATATTTTGATTTGTGCATTCTACCATTAATAAACGTTTCTTACATTTTTATTTCCTTCAGTGTAAAATATATACCTAGTTTCTTATTTGGATTTTTGAATGATTTGGTTGATTTTAGTTATTTTATCACGTCTTCCGATAAATAAAAGCGTTCGTATAATATTTTCTCGAAAATCTGTCAAAATTGCGTTTCACTCGAAATCAATAATGCCAATCTCCTGAATTTCAAAGTCGCGGGAGAATTTCGTGATCATGTCGTAATTGATAATAGAATTGTATCATCGTTACCATGTCGAGCATGACGAAGGAATCCATAATAGGCGGGTTGATTTGAAATTTCAAATTAAATGAATTTGAGTTTGTAATGGCCTTCTCTGATGTATTGGTTTAGTGTAAATAAAGCTAAAGTATTTTTGTAAAAAATTTATATATACGTGCATTTGTGCCTTTTGTTAATATTGTTTATAAATGTCTTTTTTGAAACTTTGTGGAAGATAACAAAAACACATTTCTGAAGATGCTTAAATATTTATGGAAACTTTGTATAGTATACTAAGCCCTTAGACCCTTCTTTTGCATAGTGTATTTAGCTCTATAGACTATTGCGTTTGCCTATACTAGGAACCTTACATGGTCAAATTGTTTGATCAAACTGCGTTTCAGTGTCATTTTGATTAAAGGGACCTTGCATGGTCAATTTGTTTAATAAAACTACGTGTCTGTGTAATTTGATGATTTTACCTACACGCCTCACACAACCCATCAAATTTAAGTTTTTCGTTTTGGTTTAAGTTGAAGAAAAGCTTGAGAAATTTTTGTTTTCATTTATTTATACTAAAATGAAGTCGTATTCTTCTTCTCATTTGCATTTTTTTTTCATTTAAATTCCTGTGCACTTGCATACCTGTGTAATTTGATGGTTTGACTTACACCTGATTTACATGATTCAAGTACTTGAAAGCAATTCTTGCTCATTCTCTTTTGTGTTTTCTATTTGCTTTTACACGTTTCAGTTCTGTTGAATTCAAGTCTTTGGTTCTTTAAATGGGAAGCAACGAAAATGCCAAAAGCAAAGCAAGAAAGTTGCAAACGACTTGACGGTACAGACGCATGTGTACTCGTCCCTTTTCTTCTCACCCCCTCCCTTCCACATGCGAGCAGAATTGAATTCAATACTTGAACTGTGTAAAAGCAGTCTTACACGCAACAAAAGACCCATCAAACGTAAATTTTTGTTGAAGTTGTATCACCACAAAAAAAGTTTTGGAGATTTTTGTATTAATTTATTAATTCTAAAATGAAGTTTTCCTTTTTCTTGCGCATTTCTTGTTTTTTATTTAATTTCTTGGGAACATGCTCGTTCACTTTGTTTATCAATTTGATCAAACAGCACTTTACACGGTCCACAGCACACGTGAAACTACTATCAAATTTGATGAAAATCAAAACTATTTTGATTTTGGTCAAAAAGCGATCAAACTTCTGCCCCTAAATTGGCGCGTCAATCGCCAAACAACTGTCAAAAATCCTCATGCCAGTACAATTTGTATGGAGCATCCCACTATAACGCGGCGCTACCGCCAAGAAAATGGATTTTAATTTTGACAGGGCGTTTCGTGTTGAACTTGAATGCAGAAGACGGAAAGAAAGAGAAAGGGCAAAAAGTGAAAGAGGAAACGAGAATAAAAACGGGAGGAAATTAGAAGACGTCAAAAATTACGCCGCGTTGATTTGGGGATAGCGCTTTCACTCGTTGACAACGGAAAACGCAACGCTTAGGCCATGCTTACGCCACCAATTTCGATTGGCAATCACCGTGCAATTGTTGTTGTGCACAGCACGGAGTCAGAGAATTTTCGAAATCGAACAGCCAGCACGATTTGCTGGGTGAACCGAATAGCCAGAATGCCAATTTTGCAGGGTGGAAATGCGCTATTTTGCGAAAAAGTATTAGTATTAAATACTAGAATAGTAAAAAATATTTTTTTATTATCATTATAAAGTTAAATATTAAAAAAAGAAAAAATATTAAGTTGTTCTTCCATTTTTCATTTTCCGACTTAAATTTTGATGCGTTTTTAGTTGCACTTTTACTTCAGTGCTGCCATTAAGTGCAAAAATGTATGAAATGGAAAAAGGCATTTCTTAAGAAGCAACCCTGCGCTCGCCAATCAGCAAACAGAGCGTAACCACTTCTCACCAATCACCGAAATTTTTCTCTTAAAATTGGTGGCATAACCACGGCCTTAGCGCTCCAATTTAGGGACGGCAGAAACTCATACATATGACACATACATACAAAATCTACACTCACACATACATGTAGTTCGATCTAGGAATTCGACCATGTAAGGTCCATGATACTTCACGTGTCCACCTTCCACTAAATGTGTCTTAAAATCTGTCCAATTCCTGTTTTAACTTTGTCCCGTTTTGTCGTGTAGGCGACTTGCTGTTTTTACATATCACCTTCAAAATGGCATCAGGCCAATCAGATGGATTTTTATCTAATGTAAATGGAGCGGTAAAATGAAAACTGAGTTGTCAAACTACAAAATGACAGTTGGGTAAGAAATTCGGCAAGACAGATATGGTTTAACAATGGAAATGTGCGGTCTCCACCTGATATTTCTGCCTTAACACAGCTTTTTTAACAGAATCTGTAGAAGGTGGAGACGTGGGGTTACACGCGAAAGGCGAAGCTAGCGATAGTTTAGGAGCGTTCCTTATCTCCCAGAAATAGTCAAAAGACTCCGGAGTAGTCAGATTTAGTCCAAAAAGCGTTCCTTAACTCGAAAATGACAGCAAAAATGAGAGAGCAACACTTAATGAGAGTGACTCTATTCAGTCCGAAGTGATGGGACGAAAGGGAAAAGAGAAAAAACTCCCAGGGAGTTTCTGTTCAGAATCGGCCTGTATATGCATATAATCTCCTACAGCTCGGCCAATCTGATAAAGGTGATCAGCCTCCATCACATTATCCGAGTATTCCGTGTATCTAGTCTCTTATCTACATGCTAATATTGATGGTAATTACTTAAGCGACACTTGGCTTTGTTTGCTACTTCTTTTCTGCTTGTTTCGCTCTAAGTTTTAGTTTTGGACACTCTGAATGCATTCTTCCGCACCGCTTCGTATAGTCTTCAAATCTCTCCCCCCCCAGAAATGTGCTCGTCCAGGTATTCTGAAAGCTTATCTACCATTGGCTCCGTTAATTTTACTATTATAATCAATTGAATTGAAACACGAGAAAACACCTTATAGGCATTTAATGATTTATTTAAATTCTATTACAATTGTTGGAAATAGAAGATGTTTTCCTAGCCAATACAAAACTTATTTACACATGCAGTTGTGTGGTATTTATATGTTACCCGAATCCAATAAAGCACACTATTCGATTTTCTTCTGTGCTGATTGACGCCAATTGTAAATGCCAACTGATGCCAAGTCCTTATCTAACAGGTATTATTATCCTCTGCCACCACTGGCGTCCGCAGCGTTTCTCATAAATTTACAAATGTTGTGTTATAAATACTAAAACTATTTTATAAGATTTTTTTTTCGGTTGCCTGCAAAATTATTTACATGGGATTGGCGATAGGACTGAATAAGTGCCAACCACATGATTAACAATAGAAAACATATCGCAGAAATTGGGGTACATTGGAAAGATGCCTACGAAATAATCAGGCCTATCACAGAATCCATCGTAGCTTCGATTTTCGTGAAATCTACGAAATCGCTATCACAGAATCCGAATGGCTACGAAAGTAAATTCGAATTTCGTACAGAGCCTTCATTGAATCCGTTCGTAATGAAGATTCGTACAGATACTCTACGATGAGTTTATGCTGTCGGAACAAAAATTAAAATTACTGAATCTTAAAAATAATGGAAAAGAGCTGCATTATTGTTAATCCCCCCTATTATGAATTCGTACGATGCACGATAGACGCTTGCATTCTGTTATTCTGTATGAATCTATGTTGTCGTATGAAATCCGATAGTTAGCGTAGCTGATTTGTGCTGTTTCACAATAAAAAGTGAACAAAAACCACAGCCATTCACAACAATACATCTGTCGGGCGTATGAAAACGATAATACGAGAACTGATTTCATATAATACGCTTGCAAGCGTTTATCGTCTATCGTATGAAAATTCATAATAGGGGGGAATATTAAATATTTATAATACTCTAAATTTGTTATAGTTTGATATAATTCCATATAATAATAAGCCGTCATCGATTCGCCAACAGTTAGCGAGTGGCGAAACGAACGAAATTAATGACGTACAAACAAACTCGCTATCGTCTACTCTAGCTAGCTAACTTTATTGTTGCTTTAAATAAATTTACATGCAAAATTTTTCGTTAAGCGACCGGAACTCAAACATAGCAAGCAGCGAAGTGGCGAATCGATGACGGCTATAGATTGGCGCTTACACATATGTTAGTGTTTGGCCGAGCTTCTCCGATTTGGGGCGTGCCCCTTGATGTTTTGACACAAAGTGGAGGGACCTACAGTTTTACGCCGACTCCGAACGGCGATTGTATTTTTATGTGAAGCTGTTTTTCATGGCAGAAATACACTCGGAGGTTTGCCATTGCCTGCCGAGGGACGACCGCTGTTAAGAAAAAATCTTTTTTCTATTTTCCATATACATATTTTTATAAACATATACGTCAAATGCCAATGCCATACATACATTCATCTGCTAATATCATGAAAATTTATTAAACAAACATGTTTTTCTCATTAAAGTAATAAAATGTAAACTAAAAAAATAAATGTATTAAAAAAAATAAACAAAAATTAAATAAAAAAAAAACCTCCGCTGCCCGACGACTCGGACTCGAACTCGGATCTCTGAATTAGCAGTCTAGTGCTTTGCTCACTCGGCCATTGCGACTGCTGGGGCAGCGTGAGCAAAACGGCATACATAAATATCTCTTGTTTTCTTTGCACTAGCTGACTTCGAATCAGCATTCGAAGCTGGCAACGATATTTTCGAGTTCACTCGGATTCAGTGATAGCAATTTTTTCGTATTCGTAGGGGGCATTCGAATTCGGAGATTTTCTACGATGGATTCCGTGATAGCCCTGAAGGACATATAACGTGCAAGCGCCTAGAGTGCACAGCGTAGCTATGTACGTTCATAACGATTCTGTATTCATTGATCGCATTTTCGTACGTTTTACCAAAATCGGATTACGATGCATTCCGTAAATGCACCGATTATACATTATTATTTAGAAAAAGAATTTTTTTCTCATTTATCAAATTTTTAAATAATTTTTAACCACCTTTGCTCGGTATTGCATAAAACTGTTTATTAAGATTTGTTTTAACATAAATTACAATATACGGGATAACTTTTATTGGCTTTAAAATTATTCGTAGATGAGTTACATTCGGAATAGGGGTTTTCGAGCTTGATACTACGTTAAAATTGACGAGTTAATTGACGAGGAACCAACTTGAACGCAATATTATTGTTTTAACATGAATTACAGTTTTTGAGTGCGGGATAAAGCTTAAATCAGTGGTGACCATATAAAACAGCTGTTCCAACCAACCTTATGACCAACACTGTATTCAATTAGTGGTGTCACACCATAACGCCATAATAGCCATAGAGACCAATTGAATTTCGAATATGAACCATTTAGCTATGCAAATACCAAAAATGTGGCTCGACAGAACTTCTCACGCTGATTTCAAATGAACCAAAATTATTTGGTGCAAAAATATAAAAAGGATATAAAAGGTTAAATTAGAATTTTTTGATATTTTGAAATGTTAGTATGAACTACATAACCGATTCAACTAATGATGCCAAAATAAAGACAATTAATTTATCTTTCTGTTTATGTGCATAATTTATATGCTTTATTTTATTTTTAAACCAAAAATACTAAACGAAGAAAAGAAATTTCGTATTTTTCATAAAATAACCTTCTTTAAGAAAATTTAATAAATATTGCAAAAGAGATTTATATTATTAAGAAAGTACAACTTATTACCTTTAATTCGATGTACGTATTTTATTATGATCTGCATTTAAGTTTTAAAAATTTAGTGTTAATTTACTAATAGTGAAAGAAGTTCTGCGCAAGATCCTACGGCACCGACAATGTTGACC
>NW_023460130.1:38099-42058 GCF_013731165.1 Rhagoletis pomonella
GTGAAAGAAGTTCTGCGCAAGATCCTACGGCACCGACAATGTTGACCGCGTTCCCACGACAGTCGGGGTATACGTAACCGGAACGACCCACATTTATATCTGACCAAGGACTATCACTCCAGCAACACCTCCCAAAAACTCTTAAGGGAATCTTTTTGCTGTTACACAAACAACAACTACGAAAACTCAGCTGTTTATGGTTATGGTATGGCACCACTAATTTAACCTTAACTTTTGTTGACTTTACAATTTTTTTGTAAATGAGTTACATTTGAAATATACGTTTTTGAAACCTTGGGCATTGTGCATAAGTTTATATGTTGATTTTACATAAAATTATATCTTAAAATAAGTTGACAGATTTAGCACGTAGCCCGTCGTTTTCAATATGTCTCAAACGCAAATTTTAAGCTGCCTTTACACAGGCCGATTTCTGTCGACTGGAAAATCTACTGAAAAATCTACTATCCAAAGCATTTACATTTTACTTCTGAATTTCCATTTACTTAGTTGGATTTTGGTTGAACGAGAAAAATGTACCCGTGTAAAGGCGGCTTTACACTTAATACCTTTTTTGCTGTTTTCGTCAGGTCTGTTTAAAGTTTTTTTTATAGGTATTATAAAGTTTATGTACTTGTAAATAATTAAGTTTTGTATTTCGTTACTCTCACCAGTAGCCATTTTTAAAAATTTGTGTTGTGGTGTCATTATTCTGCATTAAGGGATTTACTTTTATTTTATTAAGAATTCGGAAGTTAAGGTGGAGTTAAAAAAAATTCGAACGTACATTGTATACATTGGTTAATCGTTACGCAAAACATTTTTTTTTTTAATTCGATCGATATCCAACCATGGATTCGATTTCAACTTTAGTGAACTGATCTTGCCTCAACTTGTGGAATTATTTAAATTACTTAAGTTTTTCAATTTCTTTATATTCAGGCAGGTTCTGCAATTCACTTCCGAGTGAAATTCAACCCCTGCCAATTTGAAATCAACGCGAATTCGATTCAAATTCACTCGGAAGTGAATCACAGGACCTGCCTGATAATGGCTACTTGATTGAAAAAAAACTTGTCCTATTTCAAATATAATGAGTACGGAAAATTGTGGAAATTTTATATTAAACTCTATTTTATTGTATAATATTTATAAAAATCTTAATTTTGAGGCTTACTCCAATAAAACTTGATAAAAAATATCGCGTACAGTCAACCGTCTTGTTGACAAAAAAAAAGAGTCCAATTGTCTGCAACGCTGCTTTATTTCATTTTGGACGCACAACTCCCTTTTTTTCTTGTAACCTGTCCTGATGGTTGTGCATGGGCGTACCCACTAGTTTAATAAATTGATTTGGTTGAACTTCATAAATTCGGCTCTTACACTCTCTGCGTTTGTTTGTCAAAAATGAGCACAAATATGATATGCCCAACACGGATTTTGTGTTAAAGCTGTACATTTGGTTATCCGTTACGCAAAATATTATTTTTGAATTCAATCGATATCCAACCATGGACTAATTTCAACTTCAGTGAACTGATCTTGCCTCAACTTGTGGAACGGGATTTCCGACAAATCAGTTGCAATGTCATTTTGCAATTTACTGTTTTCTTGATCAGCCATTTCACTTTTTATATAAAATACGTAAATTTTTACACACAAAAATTTACAGCACCGCACATCAAAATCAAACCGAAACGTATTACTTACTTCACCAATTCGTAGTGATCCAAATCGGGAAAGAGGCTCAAAGACACTGAATAGGTATTCTCTATACTTCCGCGCAGTATTATATATATACCTGATTTAAAACATCGTACGTTGAAACGGTATTCAAATTTGCTCGTCACCACCAGTACATTTTTGACAAACAAGCGCAGAGAGTGTTAGAAGCGAATTTATGAAGTTCAGCCAAATCAATTTATTAAACTAGTGGATACGCCTTTACATAAAGACCCAGTAATGGACGGTTTCAGCTCTCCCAGTGTCGGAAGTCTTCGGCTGTGTCGTTATTACCATTAGAAGCGGTATCATCATCTAGGAGTTGAGACAGTTCAGATTCTGCTTCCCTTATTAACTCCGATTCGTTATCCCCTGTAACCGCGCCATCAACAAATTTTGTTAGGCCTTCGGAGAGATACTCATCGTCATACAAAATTCTGTTTATAAAGTCACTTGGTGTCAACGTGCCAGTTGATAATAGTTCAGAAGCTTCAGCTATTCGTTTGTTCCGGTTCTGAATAAAATGAATTTTTTTTAAATACTTTTGTTTTTGTTTTTGTTTATATACAGTTGAACCACCGCTTTTGATGTAAAGCTCCATCTCATTCGACTTAATGTATTCCTGTTGCCCTAACGCAACAAGAAACCTAAAGAACCCACTGTTTTTAGCTATCATCTCACCAAGCTGGTGATTATAAGCTTCAATTTGAGCTATGGTGCGGAAATCTTGACCAAATATCGTAATTTTCTCAGGGCCCTCCTATTTAAAATGGAAATCACAAAATAAAAACTTTGGTTTTGCTCCGAACATATTACGAGTCTTCAGACCGAAGCTTAGTACCCTTAGACACTGGCGTTTGAAATAAACAACTAAATTTAAAAATTTAGGTCTATTTAAAGGTAATAACTTAAAGGTTGCCAAAATATGATCGGCTGGCAGCAATGGCAAACATAGCAATTGTCGAAATATAGTAGGAGCTTCCCTTTCGGACCGCAAATATATTAAGAAGCCTGAAATTTTTGAGGCATGTCGTCGGACTGCCTGACAGAAATGAAACCAGCAACCGATTTGAGTGGCTTTGGGACACAATTTTGCAATGGCATTTCGTAATCTGTCAAAAACTTTGCACATTCCAAATCAATTACGTTATCATTAATGTAGCGGAAAACATCAATATATGCCTCTTCAGTTTTTCTGGACATCAATATAAAAACAAATGGAAATACCTACAAAATTAAAAATATAATTCGTCGCCTGGGTAAAAGATTGTCGTATGTTACTTTCGGCAGGTTTTTGGAAATCGATGTTAAAGATTCAGTCACAATTTCTCAAAAGCTGTACAATCGTTTTTTACCAAAATTTAATGCTTGATTTTACATACTATTTAAAGTATAAAACCACATATTTTTAAATTTTCAGTAACTCATATAGCTTTTACAGCATCTTTTTTATAAAATCATTTTGTCGTATGTTACATTTTCACGTTAAACGCTAGCCAGCTGAATGACATACGACAAATCACACACACAGCAAGTAAGCAAAAGGCTGAAATCGTTGAAATTATTTATTGCTCGTAAGCAAAAATTGATTCTAATTCACCTGGAATTTAATAAATGAATAAAAATAAAAAAAAAAATAAATATTTTAAACAATTTGTCAATAAGAGCACGTAGAGAGAACGTAGCACATACGACTATCCATTGTATAGGATTGGTGTGATTTTGTCGTATGTACCATACAATTTGTCACATAAGACAATATTTTAACAAGTAATCAATTTCATCAAACTGTATGAAAATTTTGTCGTATGTGAAATTTTTCGTGACATACAACAAAATGTTGACCGAATCTCTTGCGAAGTTGCAAATAAGACAAAATTTTACTCAATATCTCGGAAACTAAATTAGATGTCCAAAAACTGATAACACCAATCGAAAGATCTTATTTAAAAAAATAAAACTGCATCTTTAACTAAAAATCGTCAAAATGACGCTTACGACAATCTTTTACCCAGGCGACGAATTGTTTAACTTGAAACAAAAATAGGTAAAAACCAACTTACGGATTTGATGTAACACACATAAATAATCAATAATTGATTAAATGGATCAACTGGTACCACTTTGAAAGTAGCATTAACCATATCATGCTTGCGATTTGGCTCAATATGGCTCTTTATTAAAGAAACGGAATATTTTGACGAAAATACGCGGAATGAATGTGTTGCTGTTTCTAT
>NW_023460131.1:0-12468 GCF_013731165.1 Rhagoletis pomonella
ATATTTTCGTGAAAAATGACCGGAAAACAATCACTGTACGAATAACTTCTTTGACTATGTATGCAGTTACACGCATACATATGTATGTAAGTTTTTCAGGACAAAGCATGGAAAGCCTGTACCCCGTAGTGTGGAACTTTAATCCGAACTAAAACTCTATGTATGTCCGCTGTACCGTATCCACCTGGTACCACCTGGTAAAGTATTTCGTCGGAGGGCGGTTAAGCCTACGCTCCACCGTACGTTCCAGTTCTGATGCAGGTAGGTATGTAAGTACATATGTGTTTTAAGTTTATAACAAAGAACTTTAATAAGTTATATAACACTGATAAATTTATGAATTGCAATATTTCACTTAACATTACTTCCAAAATTATTTATGCAAGTGCTATGTAAAAATATTTGTTACCTAGTTTCGAGCGCCCGCTCGGGGTTGTCACCATAATATTGTTATAACTTTAGAACTACTTGTTGTCTAAATATGAAACTTTCCCAAAAATTTCCGTATATATTTGTCTATAATGCTGCATTAAAACAAAACAAAAATTTTAAACTTCATACCACAACTTTTGCATTCCTAAAACTCACCTCCTTAATTTTTATAAAAAAGTTAGAATATCCGCCATTTTGTTTTTAATAAGTATTAAGAAGTGTAGTTAGACTCATCTTCTTTATAATAGTATCTAGTTTATTGTGTACAATTTTCAAACATAAACGTCTGAGATATAGCGAGTTTAAATAAAAATTTCGCAAAAATTGATCGCTGTGAAAAATCAGGTTTCGTGGCTTTTTCGGCATAAAGGCATGAGTAAAATCTTGGTTAAAATTAACTTAAATTGTATTTTTGAATTTTTTTTACAATTCGTTTGAAATCGCTTTTCTGCACTTCAATTTTATGATTTTTACGCTGCTTATTGTTTTCGCTGTTGTTGCCTTTGGGAGAAGAATAACGGACCTGCGCACTGCGCAACCTCTTATATATAAACCTTGGTGTTTTGCGTTCCCGTACTTCTGGATTATGTTCCAATTTTGAGAGCAAACTTTTCGCTTATTCTCTAATTAGCGGATCCGGTCCGGATTGTTAGGGAAAGAACCGAATATATAGTGCGGGAACGAAACTGTTGTTCGTATCGATACTAAAGTGTGTTGCGTGCGAACGAACATTTCCTTATGCTAGAAGATTCGTTGCGATGAACCCTGTGAGGTACAAGTGCTTGATTGTACCAAATTGTTCGAATCGATACAAAAGTATGTTGCGTGTATACATATGTATATATGTACATGTATGCATATGTACGAACGAACACTCCTTACGCTGCAAGATTCGTTGCGATGATTCGTGTGAGGTACAAGTGCTTGTATCAAAAGTAACAGTAAAGTAACGATGCGAAAGATACGGGTGTTGATTATATTGCTCACTATCGAATTTTCTGCCACCCCTGCAGGGAGTGACGTTAGCTTATACCTAACTTTAGTCTGTTTACGCGAACACTAGTGCTAACTATTAACTGTGTATTTTGTTCGAAAAAAGCTAACTACTTTTGTGGGGCGATGGCCGCAAAAAAGTCAGACCTGGATACCTCTGCATTACATGTCAACTAACTTGTAACTAACTACTTTTGGACATAAAAGATCAATAAGAAAAACAAAATATTTTTTTGTTTTTTTACTTTTTTATTTACTTATTTATTTATTTTATTTTATTACATTTCATATTTGTTTACATATTCTGCTCTGGGTGGCCCCATATTCGAACACCGTCAGACATAACTTCAAAATGATAGTATAAAATTTCGATCTTCCTTTTATTTGTCCTGAATATGAAAAAGAATCTGCGAAGTTCAGAAAAAAAGTGTATTGAAAGTAATTTTTGTATGAGGATATTTAATAGAAACTTGTAAAGAAAACCAACTCCCGATTGCGTCTGCATGACTCCTGCACGACTTTACAATTCACTTTAAGTTGGTTTTGTCATAGCTAATTAAAAGTGAGGTATTAATCGAAATCTCGCCAAAAAGCTAATTATAAGTTGGTTAGTTTTAACAATTGATAATTTTTCACTGCAGGGACTTTATACTTTTGTGACAAACACAGTCAACTGCCTGGATTATAATAGAAGTAACGGAACGGAGTGAACTGTCACTTAATTATCTATTGTATGGGCAATGAATTCGAACGATTATAATGCACTTGACCGTAACGTAAAACGGAAGCATCTAAAATCAATAGATCCTTACGAATTCGCCGCGATTTGTTACGGTTCGCCCCGTGCATTATAACCAAGGTATAAGTCGTATGACTGAGCAATTATATACATATACATATATGTATGTAAATGATTACTGATAAGTCGAGTTTCTCTCATTGTGGAGCGCAGCCAAGACTTTACCCTTCTTAGGGCCGTTTACTGATGTAGCCTTTAACTTCAAATCTCACTTTATATTTAAAGGTTGGATTAAAAAGAAAGCTATGTTTAAAGTTAAGCATTTCTATTATCGGTTTTTGACGTATGTATGTTTCTTGGTTATAAACCAATTTAAAACAAGTAAGAGCAGCGCTGTCTTCGGCTATGCCGAAGGCTTCATACCTTTCATGAACATCTGCAAATTTTACTTTGACAGATTACTGCTTTTGAATACATCTGCATACATCGATAGAGGAGTTACATACTTATATTAAAAATCGCATCTAAACAATCAGAGGTATGGAAGATATACTTTATATGACACCAATCTAAGTGATTTTCACCGCTATGTGATCGGTATGTAAACCGGTAACACAATTTATTGGGTTTAGTTTCCTACATAAAGGAGATATATCGCAAAAACTGGTATCTGAACAATCAGTGCTATAGGAGATAAAGCTTATACAGCATAGATTTTGACGATTTTCTCAGTAGACTTTGTATTATTATTTATAAAATATCTTACGAAATTTATCGGTTTTAGCTGTTCAAATAAAGAAGTTTTACAGTAAAATCCCATATCTGAACAATCTGATGTTTGGAAGATATATGTTGTAGTCATCCGATCCTTGTTATTTTCACTGTAAGTATTCTGTTAATAATGAGTGAAAATGGTGCGAAACTTCATGTTCCTAGCTGCATAAATGGAGGAGTTATGATAAAAGACCTCATATCTGAACAATCAGTTGTATGGGGGCTGCAGGTTATAGTGACCCGATCTTTATTATTTTCGAGGTAAGTCTTCTGTTGATAATGAGTGAAAACAGCGCGAAATTTCATGGTCCTAGCTACATAAATGGATGAATTATAACGAAAAATCTCATATCTGAACAATCAGTTGTATGGGAGCTATAGGTTATAGTTACCCGATCTTTTTAATTTTCACTGTAAGTTTTCTGTAGATAATTATTGAAAACAGTGCGGAATTTCATGTTCCTAGCTATATAAATGGAGGAGTTATAACGCAAAATTTTATATCTGAACAATCCGTTGTATGGGAGCTATAGGTTATAGTGACCCGATCTTTGTAATTTTCACTATAAGTATTCTGTTGATAATGGGTGAAAGTGCTGCGAAATTTCTTGTTCTTAACTACATAAATGGAGAAGTTATAATGAAAAATCTCATATCTGAACAATCAGTTGTATGGGAGCTATATGTTATAGTGGTCCGATTCTTCCGGTTCCGACAAATGATTAATACATTATAAAAATACACCCACCTACCAAATTTCATCCGGATATCTCGAAAACTGAGAGACTAGATTGCATACAAACAGACAGACAGACGGACAGACGGACAGACGGACAGACGGACAGACGGACATGGCTAAATCAACTCAGCTCGACGTTCTGATCATATAAGTATACATTTTCATGGGTCTATCTCTTTTTGTTCTGGTACTTACAAACATCGGACCAAAGTTATAATACCATTTCATGCTCATGAAAGGTATAATAATAAAATGCTTTACTTTAGACACAATGGGCGCGTTTATAAGACGTAGCTGTTGCCTCACCGTTGGATATTTGTCTTAGAAACGCACAGTTGAGTAGTTCCGCTCAGCTCAACAGTTGGCAACTGTCCGCCATTTTTACTAGCGGAAAATTAGTACGCTACCTGAACTCAACGTGTTGGGCTTAGCATAAACACTGATCGAAAATATTTACGTCGCTTATATTAAATTCAACGCCGCTTTATCAGGAGGCAGTTGCAAACAAATTTATTATATTTTATATTACTGATGTGATTAAGTAACTAAAATATTTTATAATAATACCACGTTTATAAATATATTTTTTAAGATGTTTGCTATATAATTATATACTAGAATTATGCAAAAACGAGAAATGACAATTAATAAGAAGGAAGATACAGACAACATTGCGGCAGCATACATAACTTGTTTACAAAAATGAAATTTTCAGTACTGACAAAACTACCACATCAAGTGGTATGGATATATTTTCTTTTTTAGTGATTAAGTATTTATACTTATACATATCTATGTTTGAATATCTAAACAATGTGAGTTGGTTTGCCATTAAATTCAATTTGTTGTTATATATGTATACATTTTTGTTTTTTCGGTTAATACTTAATGTGTGTGTTTTTTTGTATTCTTGTATATTTGTTGTAACAGATAAAATAAACACTACCCCTGAGGATGCTAAAAAAGTTTTAGCGAAACGTCGGGTGAAAAGTGGAATGAAGTAGTTTTATTCTCACCAGAACTGAAAAGATCAGACTAGCCTACAAACATAAAATAAAATACACTGTTTAATTCATTATAACATTGAACGATTTTTTCTAAACGGCGGCAGCTCAGCGTTGAGATCTAAGTACCATCGGCGCAATTATCTCTATTTATTGCAATTTCATTTGTTTACATTTATCAGCTGTTTATTTGACAGCATATTCATCAAGCCGTTTCTAAGACGTAATTGTTGGGTCCAACAGTTGCCAGCAGTTTCGTAGCTATTGAGCTAAACAGCTACGTCTTATGAACGCGCCCAATCATAAATTTTAATGCAACCAACTTGTGAAAACGGCCCTTACCGCCCTATTCCCACACCACTGACAAAACTCAGCGGCTGACTATTGCCTTTACTATTGCGCCTAATTCTATGCCGCAAATTTATTTTAAGCTATCATATGACAATTGTCAGTTTTATTGTTATGACCTATTGAATAAGTGACAACGGCGAAACAATGTTTATATTGTGTTTTAGGCGCAGTAATTGTGACAATAGTCATATGATGAATTTTGTCAGTGTTGTGGGAATAGGGCGGTTAGTGTGCTAAACGACATTTCAATTGTGCAAGTTGCGTTTAAAATCAAAAAAGTTTTCAGGAGGGTTCTCAATGTATCGAAAGAAAAGTATCGATACTTACTTGGTATCGGATTGAAAAGCATCGAGTGAAAAAATACTTGGTATCGCAGCAAAAGTATCGAGTATCGTTTGATCCCTAGTGTTGAGTTCAGCTGGATATTTTTGTTACTGCTATTGTAGGCACAGATGTAGGTTGTACAGATATCCTAATTATAAGGTACCCAATTTTAACGATTTCACTGTGATTATATTGTGTATGATTAATTTACGCGTTTCTCTTTATTTGCACGTATCTATATTTATTTGCTAAATAAAGCTTTAAAGTTACATAAAGCTTACTAAGGTGAGAAAGTTTGCTAAACAAAGACGGACTTCAGAGCTTCCAGACGATAACATCCTGTTATTATGAATAAAGCTTGAATACATCTGTTGATAGGCGCTTTCGCATTCAAGTAAATGGCAGATCTGAGCAAAAAATATAGTTTCACTATGACAGCGTAGCTGAAAACATCGCGTTACGAATGTATTTAGTTAAGCGGGAGCATCTTTTGAGTTTGTGCTGCGGGCCTTAATAAAATAACAGAAGCTGAGTAAAATGCATCTTCGCGTTTATTGTTTGCATGTGCAAAAGTACTGGTGAAAGGTGATAATACGAGTATTTAAAGAAAATTTCCAAAAAATTATTTGGTAAGCATCGTGTCTAAGCGCAAACCGTTTTACAATCGTAATTTTATGAAAATATTGGAAGTATGTATATAAATCCAAATGCACACTCATATGTACATACTTACATACATATATACATAAATATATACAGGGGTATCTGCTTATGTACATATGTATAGGCAGGTTAATATTGATTACACCCGCCGTTAAATTCGTAAAACCTCCAGTAAATTAACGAACGAAGGTGCCATGAGCGAGGCGAGAAGAAAGAAAAACTGCACTGCAAGAGAAGAAAAGCTGGTTAGCAAGAGTGGTGTAGCAGAATCGCAGAAGAAATTATCCAATGTTTCATTGCTTATCAAAGGCCAAGCATATAGATAAAGCTACATATGTACTACTATGGGTATAGAACAGTGCAAGACGTGTGCGTACAATTGCTTTGGGCAGACATCAGGGTAGCCAACTCATTTTTGAGAATTCCCCTGTTTTCGACAATGAAATTCTCCAATTTTGCTCGAAATTTCGTAAAATTCCCCACCCAGATATCTCCTTACTTACAAAAAAAAAAAATTATGTATTTTGATATATTACTGGTCTTTTTTTTAATCTATGTATTAATAAACCAAACCAAACTTTTATAAAGGTTTTTAACAAATAAAGAATTAAAAATATTTATGTACAGAGATAATATTTACATACATACAGCGGTCGCGCCAATTATTATTATTTTTTTGTTATTTAATTTGAGTTATTTTTTTATAATAATATTATTTATATATATATATTTATGTTTATTCTTTAACAAAAACCATATAAATCCAAGTTTCAGACTTTGTGCAAGATTTGAGAAAAATTCAACAAACTTTCGTAAAAATTTCGAGCTGTTTAATTGGAGTTTCTATAAATATTTTGAGTATGCAGTTTTGTAGCCAACTCAATTCTAGAATAATAGTTTCAAATGGCTGAAAATTTCCGTTTTAGGATTTTTTCCTAAGTTGTTGCGTTGTTTTATTCCACATAAAAATAAATTATGTTCATTCGCTATTTGAAAGCAAATGCAAAGAAAACTCTAAAAAATCAACGGTAATTTTTAGCCATTGGAAACTTTGTTATACTAGAATTCCCCACAAAAAACGGTCCATTCTCCGATTTCACACGCAAACTGAAATTCCCCGCAAATCGGGGAATTCCCCACGAGTTGGCTACCCTGGCAGACATGGATTCGTATGGCACTTGTTGCTCAATCACTTGTTACTTTTATGGTGGTTCACCATTCGAAATGTACACCACAAGGATATCAGAAGAGGTTGGCGGAACTTATTGTCTTAAGAGTTGCCTTAAAGCTAAGGTATAGCAAAGTACAATGTTCGAAATTTGCCCACGTCGGAAATTCCGAAATGTAGCTAGCGAAATTAAAATCTACGTACATACATAATACATAACGTCACTTTTAGATGCCCACAAAATAATATTTTTATCAGTTTTGACTATTTGTCTTTGTTAATTTAAAGTTTGCTGTGTTTTTATAATTGTCTAGCTGCTCATAGAACAAACACCATAAAAATTCGCATTTTAAACTTTGTTCAAAAATTATAAAATTCTGCAAAATTTCACCAAAAATCCAAGCTTTTTAATCAGAATACTTAGATTAGGTACTTAGAATTTTGATATGCAGTTCTGTAGCCCATTAGATTGTAGCACATACATATAATGAAGTTCAAGCTTCAAATTGGTAAAAAATCCCATTGATTTTGGTTATTTTTTTGGTTGAAGGAGTTTCACATTTTTTTCTATATAAAGAATGTTCCACAATTTTCTTTTATATTTCAGGCACTGCTATCAAAAAAAATTGCCAAAAATCAACGGAATTTCTTACCAGCTGAAACCAGCACTACAACCTAGTGGGAAAGTGTAATGTATAGTAATCGAAAAGATAATCAGTAAAACGACCCTTTTTACATTCGAAAAAGCATTTTTTCCCCAGGGCGATGTCCTAAGAAAAGTGGGGCATTCAGTTTTGCATTACCTAGTATCGAGAAATTAATGTGTTTCAATATGAAATTTTTGGAATTTTTTGAATAAATTAGAATGCTGATTACATAGTTAGCAGTAATATAATCGAGAACTCATAAGAAATACATTATATTACTTAACACGCATGTAATGCATTACTACTTTTCCGACTGGGAATCTAATGGGCAACAAAACTGCATACCACAATTATTTCTAAAGATTTTGAAGTTATTTCTGATATTATATGCAATGTTATTTTGTGGCAAAACTCGTGGAGCTCGATGATTGATGATGATTTGTCTGAAACGCTCAAATTTTGAATTTTTTTTATCATAAAAGAACGAACTGCTCTTGACTTATGCAGGCGAAACCAAACTTTTACACACCCGGCGCACGTAATAAATATCGTTTTTTCACCTTTCAGTAAACTGCAATATTATTTTTCCGATGTTAAACAGTTTCGATAATATGCTATAATATATTGAAATAGTTGGACCAAGTTTGGTGGAAGTCGCTAAGGCGGTTATCGATACACACTTATGTAGTCATAAGTGGGTGGTGCCACGCCCATTTTACAAAAATCAATAATCTTGTGTCTTGTTAAGAAATTTTTGTAAGCTAGCGTCTTTAGTTATTGAAAAATCGGAGTTTTCGTATTTCTCAAAATTTACCTTTATATAATGAAAGGCAGTAATTTTGGCCCGATTTAAAAAATGTTCAACATACTGCTTTTTTGCGCCAAGATTGATAAATGTGCCGAGTTTGGTAGAAACTAATAAACCGGTTACCGAGATACACATATGTATGTAGGCGTAAGTGGGCGGTTCCACGCCCATTTTCCAAAAATTTCCCTAAAAATCATTTTCTGTTAAGAGCTAAATAATTACTAATTTGTCGAAGTTTTCGTATTTCTGTAAATTACCGTTATATGGGAGGTGGGCGTGGTTCCTGTCTGATTTCAAAAAATTTTCAAGTCAGGCCGTAACCAGTGTTTGCACCGAGTTTGGTTGGGATTGGTGAAGGGACCACAGAGATACTGCATTTCATTATAATATATTTCATAACTTTCTTGTTTTGTGCTAAAATTCTACTTCGCATACCAACTTTCAGCAATTTGGATCCGGTAATTGCGGAAATATCGTAGTTTTTGCATATTTCGAAAATACCGTTATATGGGAGGTGGGCGTGGTGTATCATTCTTTAGGGAATAAAGCGTGCTTTAATGTTCTAAAGATTTTTTGTATGTTTATTTAATGAAATAGAGTGAAAATTGCTTAAGAAGTTGACATATTCAAATTGTTGAAATTTTTACTCGCAACGCAGTAATTTCAGATCCGCAGTTTAGGAATTTTTTTCCTAGCAAGGACCTATTAAGAAAAACGGACTTAAGCTACATGTTATATTCAGATTTAAAATTAGCTATAAATATTTTACTATGAAATAACAGGTTGCAGCAATAGCTTCTGTAATAAAAGGAAAATGTTGTTTCGATTTTTTAAATTTCGATGAAAGTTTCGAAGGTTTTCGCCGCTTGGTTATGTTTTGAATTTGAATTCATTAAAGGCACGAAAAATCCGCCTACTACACGGAAAAATGTTTAAGTTTGTGCCATTTGAAGTTATGATGTTTTAAGTGGCACTACGTGAGATTCGGGATTTCAGCCGCTACTAGTATTACTGGGCTTTTAACCCTATAAATAATAAATCTTCAAACCTAACAAAAAACAATTTATATATTCGAAAACTAGACAACCGCACCTGTTACATGATGTTTAATTTGTAAGATTCTAATAATTTTTAGAAAAAATTACCTTTCACCATGCATACGGAATTACCAAGAAATACGATTTTTATTAGATTTCCTACTTTTAAGGATATACTTGACCACACAATATAAGTATGTACGATTACCTGCTAGGTCCTCCAACTGCCCAAAGTTAGTATTGATACCTGCAATTCACACCGAACTTTTGGGGAATACGCATTAAACTGCCCGTATCAGCATGCAGATGTTTCTTAACTATTGTGAATTGCAGGTACCAATACTAATTTTCCACAATCCAGTACCCACAATGGGTAAGGAATACATCTAGAATAGGGGCGCTCGTTTTTGAGAAAAAATATGTCCGATTGCCTGCTAGGTACTGTAACTGTGTAAAATTAGTATTGGTACCTGCAATTCACAATGGTTAAGAAACATCTACATGCTGATACGGGCAGTTTACTGCGT
The DNA here is from genome assembly GCF_013731165.1 of Rhagoletis pomonella. Taxonomy (NCBI): domain Eukaryota; kingdom Metazoa; phylum Arthropoda; class Insecta; order Diptera; family Tephritidae; genus Rhagoletis; species Rhagoletis pomonella. Next base: position 10,207 of record NW_023460131.1, read on the forward strand.
ATTCCCCAAAAGTTCGGAACTACATATTTAGAATAAAGAAGCTTGTTTTCGAGAAGCAATAAATTTGAAGCAATGAGTTCTTTAAAGTTTCCAAAACGTCTGCTATTGCTTTTTATATAGAGAACTGAAGAAATGAGTCGGCCTTATCCACTTTTTTAAGGGAAAAAATATCAAGTTTCGGAAGTCAACGCAGAATTTGTAATTAATGATTTTAAAGAAAAAAGTTATTATGGCAATGTAATACGCGTTGGATTAAGGCTCAACGCGAAAAGGATCGATTTCTTAAAGAAAATAGCGATTGGCTTGATGGAGAGCATTCGGCAAGTTTGCCGGTTTCCATGACTGAAGACGATGCAGCTTTCTCTATGGCTTCTACATTTTCTGGAAAGCGAGGAAGACCGTATACCTCCTATACAATTTCTTCAGAACCAAATGAAAGGCGCAAAAACACTACACTTTCGAGAGAATACGGATTTGAGCACATATATGAAGCATATTTGAAAGGACTGCGATCTATGGGGGAAAGAGTTGAAGCTAGTATTACGGATTAACAACATTACATGCCTGGATTAGATGCATGGAGATGATTTTCCACATATCATATCGTCACTAGACACGAATAAAGGCGCTTAAAGGAAACTTCTGCGAAGAAAGACTCATAATATAGTTGACGTCGAAGAAAGACGCGTTAAAATATTTGACGGCGAAGAAGGACGTGTAAACTTATTTTCGCAGTCAACTATGTTTGCGGGTGTAACAGTATGTAAATTCCCCAAAGAGATTTAAGGAATGATGCTGAAGTGACAGTCTTTGACCAAGTATAAATCTATGATTACGCGTCTTTCTTCGCCGTCAATTAAGGTACGCGTCTTTCTTCGCCGAAGGTTTTCTTAACCGCCTTTTTTCGTAAAATTTTTTTACGCGTGTTTTTTCGCCGTCGAAACACTAGTGCGCCTTTATTCGTGTCTAGTGACGATATAACTTTATTCTTCTTCTTTTTTGGCGCAGTAACCGCGTAAGCGATTTTGGCCGAGTTCAACAAAGCACGCCAGTCGTTTCTCCTCTGTGCCAACTGACGCCAATTGGAAATTCCAAGTGAAGCCAAGTCCTTCTCCACCTGATCTTTCCATCGCAGTGGGGGCCTCCCTCTTCCTCTGCTACCACCAGCGGGTTCCAAGTTGACTACTTTCAGAGCTGGAGCGTCGGTGTCCATTGGAACGATATAACCTATCTTTTAAAAAATGGTCTGCTACAAATGAAGTTCACAAAATGGAAAAAGAGAAAAGAAAACTGCGGTGCAAAGACTTTTTCGAGAAAAGCTGGGATTAGTCATAGATAAGCCACGGCAAGTAAGTGGCAACTCCAATAATGGAAATACAGCAAGAAGATTTTTTTCGAATGTCACTTGTTCAGCTGAAATAACTATAGTTGATGAAGTGCTGATACACAGACTGTATGTATATCATTCTACAAAATTTATCTTCAGGTATTATGACTGATGCATTTATGCATTGGAACAGCAAGAATATATGCCAACGAACACAACTGGTATTATATGCCATCCTCGGTGCACAAGCTATTGATCCATGGACAGCGTTATGTATAAAACGTTTTGCTGTACCAAATGAGATACAAAAATGCATGGTTTAAATTTACATGGTTTACTCTATCTACGCGCAAAGTTTCATCATCGTAACTTTAAAAACAAAAAAGTTACAGATTTTTGATCAGCAAATGCCTCACATTGCACATGGTGCAGCGTCCCGACGTAAGCTACTATTCGATACAAATACAGATATTGTACCTAAACTTTTTCTTTGCATGCAAATACGCATATATATACTTTCCACAATCAAACCAGCAATAGCATCAACATCAGTAACAAGTGAGAAGACAAATGGTAAAAAAATAACTTTTTAAAATATTGTAGATTTAGGTAACAACAAAAAATAGAGGTATATGTTTGTAAAATGACAGACGGAATTAGCGACCCAATAATGGACGAAATTGCATGTATGATGACAACGATGGCTAGGGTTCGAAATTTCAGACTTTGGTATCGATACTGAGTACTCATTCCAGCATCGAGCTCATGGTATCGATACTCTAAAAGTATCAGGGAAAAAGTATCGATACTACTCAGTATCGGATTCATTAAAATACGTTTTTTGGGATACTAAAGTTATTTTGTTCTTCAATCGTATATCTAGTTATCTCCTGAAATTAAAACAATAGACATTTAAAATACTTGATTTTCATTTC
>NW_023460131.1:15468-28294 GCF_013731165.1 Rhagoletis pomonella
ACTTGTGAGGTATCATTTTAACGATATTTTCTCACCCTTTTTATTTCTTTGCTAATAAGCTCATTCGAAGGATGAAAGAGAAAGGTAGGATGAACGAACATCATTCAAAGTTGAGTTAAGATGTGTTGGTACTTGAAAACAAAATTGGAATACGAATGACTTTTTTTTAAATATGAATAAAAATGGTGGGAAAATACCTTTCTACCGAGATCCCATAAGGCTAAATCAGAATAGTTTTGGCCCAGTTTTTTAAGTTTTTCGTAAATCAATCTTTGGAAAAAGGTAAAAAAACAGCATTAAAAATCTCATTATTATGATTCCGTTGCAAAGATTTTTAAATATTTTTATGCAGATTTTTTAAGCCTAATCTGCTTTGTCATCTGAGGGGACTTTTATTAAAAAATTCTTTAAGAAACTATTTTTATTCATAAAAAACTCCATTTCTGGAGGTATTTTCAAATCAGTCCAGCTCGCTTAAATCTTAATAATTTTCCGAAATATCTTTAAATATAATAAATTTTGAAATCCCGACAGAAAAACCGCAACTTTTTTTGGTAATGCAGTCTAATGTACATATATGTACTTGCAGTACCGAATCGTTACTCACATAATAATCTCGTTACTCGCATGTTCCGTATATGCACCGGGGATTGGCATTGGTTGATCGTCAACTGTTTCATACTGTATGACTGAGCAGCGGCGTTGGCTTAGTAGTATCGATACCATGATTCAATTATTAAAGGTTTTGTAAGTAGCTTTTTTCTAAAACTTGGCACTAACAGGGATGGTTTATGGGAGCAGGAGAAAAAGGGGAAGAATTCAATCACACTTCCTAAAATGGGAGCTAAATTCCATAAAAAGGTGTGGATAATAGTGAATGGTGGTATTTTAAAACAAAAACGAATTTGATTTAATTATTTAATTTAAACAAGCTTATTTACATCGAATATAACCCCCGGTTGTTATTAAAAATAAATATTTCTATGTATGTATATACCAAACTTGCGTACGTCAGATGGCGCATAACTCGAGAATGGATGGTCCACTTTCAGCTTTTTTTTGTTGTATTTGTTTGCCAGATGATGGATATGAAGAAGCTATTTGTTTGAGTAAAATAAGCAATATTTATTAAACAAAAAAAACGGCAAATAAAAAAATTTGGAGCTTACGTTTCTTTCTCGATTGTTTCGAATATGGTAATTCGAATTCTTTGATGTCGCACTTTTAATGTTCTGGGGAGATTATACCACTGTCAGAATATTAACCATTCGCCGGGTTGCACGAAAAAAAAATTTGAATGAGTTAAAATATCAAAATAAAAAAAAAATATCAAAATATTCGCCATAAAAAGGCGTTTGCATTGTTCAACTTTGCATTCTACTTTCAACTAATCGCTTTCAACAAAGTTGGTCGCCAGCCAACATTCGCCTCGTGCGTACACCTTTTAAGTGTGCAATTACATCGCGCCATTGACATTGGGCCTATGGATGCGGTTTCGCAATGTTATATTGCGTCAAAGTCTCATTCGGAGCCACCAGGATTGTGTTGTGGAGGACAATACCTAAATACCTTCGTTGGCTCATTTACCAAAACCATTGCACGCTTTACTATACAGCGACTTAGCAGAATCAAGAGGTCTCCACGAATATCGACAAATACATTTCGGAATTTAAGGGAATTTCGTCTCTTTAGCCTACATTGAATTTCTGTAGTCCAACGATTCTCACCCATTTTGTCTTGTTGGCGCCACCGAATGAAGAACAAAAAAGTAAAAATTTCACTACTAACGATTTAAAAATGTTCTTAAAACTTGCAAAGAAATTTGGAAAAGAAATATCACTGTATTTGTTTTTAGGAGTAGGGTGGGAGTGTCATTGATAAAATTAGAGTGAGAGAAAGTTTTTCTTACAAAACCTTTCATTATTAAATCATGTATCATGTATGACTGAGCAGCGGCGTTGGCTTAGTAGTATCGATACCTAAACGAAATTAGAGGATGACTGAACTCCAGCGCATGCGTGCTGTCTTGCAAATACAGCCACCACAAGTGAACGATGCTTATAACAGCTCATACTCACGATGCAGCGAACAAAGGTGGCGCCGTCAGTGGTACCGCTACTTTGGTTTTGCCGATTTTGACAGTTTTGGTAACTTGTAAATAAAACTTTGTTTACAAATCAGCGAAAGAGAAGTTTGAATTATAGGTGAAAAACAGTTTAAATTGTGTTAATTTGCAATTTGTGAGTGATTTTTGAGTTGAAGACTGCGTAAAAACCATTAAAATGAAGTGCTGTGTGTTAAATTGCGACAGCCATCAAGATCCAAGATGCGTAGATGCAAGTGTAGCGCTGGGACGAATCGCTGCATTTTGTGTACATACATAGGGCACGGCAAAGCCGTTCCCGAAATGTTTCTTTTGTTGTATTATTTATGTATTACTAGCGGCCCGGTACGTGCTTCGCTACGTATAAAGTGAAATATTAAATCAAACTCATTTATAAAAAAAAAAATATATTTAATTATTTGCTAGCTATTTTAAAACTTAATCTAAAACATTTGGATAAACAATATTTTTTGTTTTTCAATTTTGAGCATGAATAAACAAACGGCTGGGGGTACCGACTCTGGAACAGGCAACATAAAGTTGGCCATGTGAAAAACATGATTCCTCCAAATTCACACCACAAACGTTAAGTGTTTGCCCTTGAGCTTTGTTGATGGACATCGCAAATGATAAACGCACAGGATATTGTAATCGTTTGAATTCAAATGGCATATCAGTTGGAATCATAGGGATACGCGGTATTAAACAAACTTCTCCTTTTGATTTACCAGTTAAGATGTAGCTTCAATCAAATTTGGCAATAAATTTTTCACTGCCAATCTGGTGCCATTACACAGTTTTGGTGGATTAATATTTCGCAATAATATAATCAAAGAACCCACTTTCAGATTCAAGCGGTGGCATACCAGCCGGTTCTAATGAATTTAAAAATTCAGTTGGATAATTCATTGCCTCATCTTGATTCATAGCACTGTCAATTGATTTATATGTCGTGACTACACCTGGGAGTTTTGCTTGAATTTGAAAATTAATGGCATTGATATGAATGTTCTTCGGTGCTAAAATGGCGCGTTCTCTCAACCAATCATGATTTCTGTAATTCTGAAGAATATTTGGAAAAACACATTCAATCAATTCATCTATCGATTTCGTAATTGTACAAAAATTGTTCGGTACAGTGATCAATCCGTTGGTTCTGTCGATTTGTATTTTGCCATCACCAATTTGTAACAATTGTTTTGAAAACTCATGGGCAGCTGGATCATTTTGTAGGTGAATACGCATATTAATGTTCAGTGTAAATTTTTGTACATATCTCCAAAGAACTGATGACTTCAAACAGGCATTAATTTCATCAGCAGGAGTTGACCGAGGAATGACAGGCAATGTTTGTCGAAAATCCCCTGACAGTAATATCAAAGCACCACCAAAAAGCTGTTGGTTACCACGTAAATCTTGCATTGTTCGATTAAATGCTTCTAGTAATTTTTTATTCGCCATTGTACACTCATCCCATAAAATAATTGACGTTAATCGCAGAACTTTTGCCATAGCAGAATTTCTTGAAATATTGCAAGTTGGAGTTTCAATCACCTGTACATTCAATGGCAATTTTAACGCAGAATGTGCTGTCCGACCACCTTCTAATAATGTAGCAGCAATTCCCGAAGATGCAAGTGCCAATGCAATTTTCTGTTCCGATCGAATAGTGGCTAAAATCAGTGATATAACGAACGTTTTGCCTGTACCACCAGGTGCATCCAAGAAATATAACCCACCTGCATTATTGGAAATGGCTTGTATGATTGTGTCATATACATGTTTTTGCTGAATATTCATTTTGGTTATATTCGATTGTACAAATAAACGCAAATCATTAGAATTGAATTCCTGCTCACGTTGCAATTCACGATCAAACAGATCATGCATGTCACGATTTGGTGCGGTCATACCCAATTGTACTAATGTTTTATTTGCAATCCGTAGACACATATCTTCAATTATTATCAAAGCTTCGTTGTACATTTCCAAAGTTATCAACAAATCAGGATTTCTTGCATGATGACGCATACGAATTAAAATATCTTCTGCAATATTATGTTTATATTTATTCCATAATTCAAGTGGATCTGATGGCATACATGTTGATAATATAACGGCAAACAGCATTCGTATTTGTTGAGGATGAGCCGAAATAGATGCATCATGAAGTGTTGAATCCCAATGTGCATCATCCTCCAACAAATGCAAAAGTTGGCATGCTTCACGGTATGTTTCACACAAATGACCGTTGACTGTTCTCAATTCTTGAAATGATTTTGGGCCATTCACGTTAACTAATAACAATCTCAAATAAAAAACACTCAACATTGTTTGGATGTACTGTATATATTCTGCCAATTGCATCTGTTTGGAAAATGTCAGGATGCCCATGAACTGCTGTTCCTTGTTTACGTCTTTGAAATTTTTTCGAAGACACATTCCATATGTAATACTGAGGCACTTCAGAATATAACAAAGTTATCGCAAATGTATCAGTTTCGCATAATTTGAAAAAAGCTGTTAACGTAGTTGCTGGTGGTTACGCTGCTCTTTCCAATAAATTTGCTACATTAAAATAAACACCTTGGCCATTCTCAAGATGTACAGCCAAGTGAACAACCGCAGGATGTCTTTCGTGCATTGGAAACGACATAATCCTCCATACAGCTTCATTGCTACTAATATAGCGACCCATTTGATACTGAGTAATTTCATCATTTCTATTATCACCAGCAACACCGAAAATAGCCATATCGCTCCCTTTATTTACATACTTGCAAATATATTTAATGGATTTGACAGAATTACAATATTCCACATTTATATGAGCGTTGAATATTTTCGATAATAATGGACAATACGGAACCACCCAACGATTATCAACTTCAACTTCCTGGTTATGCATTCTAATGGTTGCCGTTTTGCCATTATCATTAGGTGATCTACGTCGATACAACGGATATCCGTCATTGCCCGTTATTGAGTCTGAAGTAAATTGCCTTCGTTCGTGGTATCGTTTCGAACACTTTTCATCAATCATACATGGTGAATTCACATTTAGCTCACCGCACGGTCCATGTATCATGTTTTTTAACGACAACTTGAAATAACTCAGGATCAGCAGTGTGATTAGAAATTTCAGCTGATATAATGTTATCGATTTGATCCGGAGTTATTTTATGTACCAGCCAAATTAGTATATGTGCGTGCGGCAATCCCCTTTTCTGCCATTCGATGGAGTACATATGGCAACGCACCTCCCCAAATACATATAATTTCCCAATTAAATCCATAAGTGCTTTACATTTTTGCCGAAAAACACGCGCAGTAATGTCATGACGATCGGTTGTCGACTGTCCTGCAAATAAATTGTTTTTGATGTCATCCCACTGCGAGTTCCCAATTGGTTATATCTGGAGTCCTTAGTTACCCAGCGAAAAGAAAAGTCCTCTTTTCATTAGCATTTATCAAAAACTTACAATGGATACTCATGTGGTTCAAACACATCCTAGGGTTATCCAGGTCCACGTTTTGGTCTATATCTCGAGACCCTAGTTACGGAGGGGCATTAAAAATACTCTATACTATAGCAATCATCAACAGCTCCCATTTGCTACCCATATTGTACAAACACATCCTTAAGTTATCGGGGTCCACATTTTGGCCGATATCTCGAGACCCTAGTCACGGAGCGGCATCAAAAATACTCTATACTATAGAAATCATCAACAGCTTCCATTTGCTACCCATATTGTACAAACACATCCTAGGGTTACCCGGGTCCACGTTTTGGCTTATTTCTCGAGACCCTGGTATCCGATTCTTAAAATTTCAAAACACAAACCATCTACTGAATAGTCCAAACAAAGCCTAAAAATTTGGTTTTGATAGGTGAGCCCGTTCTTGAGTTATAAAGTCACAACGAAAAATGGCATTCATTTTTATATATATAGATTACATTAACAGCATTTTCTCACAATGATTTTGCTTCTGCTCCAAGCAGCCTCCATTAGCAAGTTAACTAATCAATCCCGCTGAGATGCTGCCACAGTTTTCTGCAGCAGCCTTAATTGCAAAGCAATGGAGTGCACTAAAACGTTTGCTGAAGCAGCCTCAATTGCAAGGCAATGGAGTGCACTAAAATGTTACATATTCTCTAATAGATTAGGTAAAAGGTAAAAATGCAATATTTTCGCATTTAGAAAAATTAAAACACGTTTTTCGCTGTAAAGTGAACTGTTTTGGCTGTTTCAACTCGTTCTTCTTTTCGCTCTAATCTTTGTTTACTTGTGGTACACAAATGTCAACGCCCAGGACGGCGCAATCTAGTATTCTATCATTCTTGGCTCATACTGATATTGACTTCGGCAAAACTGTACTTTGAATGATCGTGCACGAAACCAGCAAACACCAGTGATCGGACTTCTACCACATTGTGGTAGATCTGTCACTTTTTTGAGCATCTATCACATCTACAACACAAGGTCTGAAATCTACCACATATTCGAGTTTTTGAGTAGTTTTAGTTAATTTTAAGAGCAAAAATTGTCTAACACTAATCACTAACAACAGGAAAAATGTGAGCGTAAAATAGTACATTTTCTCAATATTCAATTTTTCGACAGGAAATTTGATGATGATTTGATTGATGAAATGATTTTATTGTGGTTTTATAACGAAAATGGTAAAAAACGGCGATTTTTGTGAAAGTATTAGCCAATTTCAGTTCATCTAAAGTTTCTAAAGCGTTCTTTACTTTTACTTGAGAATTTTCAAAATCGGCAAATCCCAAGTAGCGGTTTCTGGAACGTGCCACATTTGTTCGCTGCATGGTGATAAAAAGGAAAGCTGGCAGCGCTCCGCAAGGTTGCAGAAATCTTTCGGAATATGCTCGAAAAATATCTTGATATGGAAGGAACTGCTTTACACTTTCAAGGAAAAAAATTACTAAAACTCAACGCAATTTTTAGCAACTCCAATCTTGCACTTTATTATACTATAATTAATTTTTTTTAGATTCTAATTAAAATGTTTGCAATTTAGGTGAAACCTTGCAGAATATTTTTAATTTTTGTACAAAGTTTGAAAAATCGAGTAGACAAATCAAAGTTAGCTGGTTTTTGTCAAACGGCAACCTAATATCGTCAATAACTTTGAGCATGGCCGTTGAGCAACTATGTTTTGCTCTAAACCCCGATTGAAAAGGAGAAAGAAGATTGTGTTTATGAACATGCACGCTAATTTGCTCAGCTAGTAATGACTCAAAAACCTTAGAAATTGCTGGAAAAATGCTAATAGGCCGAAAATCAGTAGGATCACTAGCATATGATTTCTTTGCGACCGGTCGCACACACGCAATTTTCCACACGTCAGGGAAACAAGAAGTTGTGATGCAATGATTAATGACATACGTAAGAGTACTAATAATATAGGGCAAGACAATCTTAATAAATTTTATAGGCAGGCAGTCCTCTCCAATTGCATTTGCCTTAATATTCAAAACACATCTAATGATATCACATTCAGAGACTGGGACAAATTTAAACAAGGGACCTTCGAATTTAGCAGCGGTTAAAGGAACAAATTTAGCTTGAGGGACAACAGTAGGACATTTAATAAAAGTACTATTTATGACATCAACGTTTAACTTACAATCAGATACACTACGCGCACGTACACGAATATTTTTAATATTACGCCACAAAACAAAGGATGGGAGTGGGGGTTCTAATTTTGAGGTAAAAAACTTTCGCTTTTCCATTCTGATTGTATATGTAGCCTTATTTCTTGCATTTTTTAATACTAACCAATTCTGTTCAGAGGGATTTTTTTTCCACGCCGTATGCAATTTATTTCTAGCTTTTAGGACTGTTTGTACCTTTTCGTTAAACCACGGATAAGACGTCGACATATTTTTTCTTACACGGACAGGAACATACAAATTAAAAGCATTTAATAGTTGACCATTGAGGAAATTTAGCTTGTCATTAACAGTAACAAGACGCCAACAATCACTTCAGTCTATACATGAGAGATGTAAAAACAGAGAGTCAGTATTCAATCGTTTATAGTCCCTAAACATAAAAGTATTACTGCTACTAGGACGCTCAAAATCAATATCAACAGCACAAAATATAAGATCATGGTCAGAAATGAAGGATAACTGGTCAAAATTTAAAACTATAGTTGGGTCAGAAACAATGAAATAGTCAAGTAGGTATATTGATGTAATCTACGATCGAAGACGACAGAACTTCGAAAAAAGATGACAGACATTTAGACCTACGTGGGTTGTATACACAGGAATCTAAAACTTTTGCAGACGAGTTGAACAATTCAACAAGATGGTATTCAACGCCACTTCCTCTAGATTTACATACAAGCCTAGCATTTAAATGGCTCTTGTAATATATAGCCACACCTCCACCCCTTCTCCCTAACCGGTCATTTCGGATCAGATTATAATTTCTCAAACTGTAGCTTACGTCACTTACATCATTAAGAAACCAAGTTTCAGAAACACAAATCACATCAATGGATGAAGATTCAAAAATATATCTAACAACATCAATTTTAACAGAGTTAAGGCTCCGTGCATTGAAATGCACTATGTTGAGTCCATCATGACGTCTACATAAAACATTTAACATCGCTAGACTACAAACATTCAAACAGCCATAAATTAGAATAAACAACATACAGGCAACCAAATAAAAGCAAGTTAAAGAGATTTCTAAAAAGGGAATCGAACTTTACGAAAACTAAAGAGACCATCAACATATTACAGATAAAAAATTCATAAAAGAACATAAAAATGAGTACATTAAAGCTAGACCTTCGGTTCAGGCATCGCATAAACTCTGAGGATCAGGCTGATTCTCAATTTTCTTCGCTGCGAGCTCTTTTCCCCTTCTTACATAAACAGCGCCCCGCAGAGTAAAAACGGATGTCAGCTTACCAGCGCGTCTCAGCTTGATCGCCTCTTGCAGAAGTTTTCTGTTGTTAAGTGTGAGGCTTTCATAAATTGCAAATCGCCCCTCAAATCCGATGGCGCTAAGAGAAATTTGCTGCTTCGTACTCTTCCGTTGATCTCTGAATGCGCTTAAGTTCACTTTCTTCATTAGAAACCTATATCTAAGGTGACGAATTTAGAACTGGTTCGCAACTGTCGAAAAAGGGACGCACCACGAACTTATCTGTCTTATTTACAACTAGTTCGGGACAATCGAAAAAGGGATTGTTTACTTTAAATGTACTAGAAGCGCACCAGTTCAGAATTAGAGATTTTCCCCACAGGGTACATACATCCTATTCCTAAACTGCTGCTTAGCACGTTTCTGTAATTCAGTATCAATATTAAAACATACATTTAGGAGGTGTTTCCGGCCCAACCATGTACATGTATGACATCGGTATTCGTGTCACTTTTGAATCGATTTTTTCGCTTTACGGTAAACTAATTTGAAATTTTAAAAACTGTCTGCACATCACCATCAAAATACCTTTCTAATGATGATTGTTTATACCTTGGAAGTATAGTTTAGGCGTAAAAGGGGTGTAAAGGAAACATGATTGCCTATTTATATATAAGACTAGTATCGCCCAGTGGTCGAAATTCGACCACATCACTTATTTTATACACTTTTTTATTTTGCTTGTGACGTTTTTAAGGACCATCAGCACCTCTTGTTCGCCTAGGTTACTAATATTGTTAGGTGGGGTTATATACAATCGGTTAAATAATTTTATAATTCATAGGAACAGGTGGGAGTATTCAATTGCGTAATAATATATAAGATGGAAGGTTGCTTCTCTAACTGAAATTCGGGTTGAACTTGTACGAATCAGGACTTTAAGTAGTATTTTTAATATTTCGACCAAAGTGGCTCTTAGAGGATTAAAAACCGAATTTGTCACATCTACACCAAGTCATCTTTCATTTGATATTATTTTTATCTAAATCAATGAGGATTGAGTACCACAAAAGTGTACAACAAAAATCATGTTTGCGTATTAATATATAAGATCTCATGTGGCTTTTCTAGCTGATATACGGCCTGAACTTCTACCAATCAGGACTGTAAATAGTTTTTTTTTTAATATTTTGCTCAAAGAGACTCTTAGAGGGTTAAAAACTAAATTCGGTACATCTACACCGCCTCCTCCTTCTTTTGATATCAATGGGTATAAGTATATAGTATATAAGATAAGATGTCATGTTGATTCTCTAACTGATATTCCGGCTGAACTTGTTCCAATCAGGACTTTAAATAATTTTATTAATATTTCGATCAAAGTGGCTCTTAGAAACTGAATTTGACACATCTACACCAAGTCATCTTTCATTTGATACTGGTTTTATCTAAATCAATGAGGATTGAGTACCTCAAAAGTTGACCACAAAAATCATGTTTGCGTTTTAATATATAAGATGACATGTTGCTTCTCTAAATGATATTCGGGCTGAACTTGTATCAATGAGGACTGTAAATAGTTTTTTTTTATGTTTTGCTCAAAGCGGCTCTTAGAGGGTTAAAAACTAAATTCGGCACATCTACACCAACTCTTCTTTCATTTTATATAAGTTTCATTTAAAGCAATGGGGATTATGTACCTCAAAAATGTATGACAAAAATCATGTGTGCGTCAGTGATGTCATGTTGCTTCTCTAAATGATATTCGGGCTGGCTGAACTTGTACCAATCAGGACTGTAAGTAGTTTTTTTTGATGTTTTGCTCAAAGTGTCCCTTAGAGGGTTAAAAACTAAATTCGGCACATCTACACTAACTCATCTTTCATTTGATATGACTTTCATTTAAATAGATTTTTTAAAATATTTTTTTAGAAGTGTCTTTTAGAGGGTTAAAAACTAAACTAGGCACATCTACACCACCTCTTCATTCTTTTGATATGAGTTTCATGAAAATCAATGCGGATTAGGTACCTCAAAAGTGTACGACAAAAATCAGGTTTACGTATCTATACTATCTATACTAATCTATACTCTATACTAATTATATAAAGAGAAGTCCCTTTTTTTTGTAACAGGTAATCTCGCGAACGGCTGGTCCGATTTTCATGAAATTTTGTATACAAATAGCTTTCGGTAACCACCATGTTTTAGGGTAATAAAATTTTACTTTTTTCGGGTAGGTGGACCAGGGACCGGTCTATTCGAAAAAATCTTATTATGGTCCGATTTGTTTAAAATTTAGTACGTAAGTAGCTTTTCAGCATATATTAGCATATATGACCCAGTTTTTCCGGGAAGTGGTCCAGGGACCGATCTATTCGAACAAATCTAATTTACGGTCCGATTTGCTTAAAATTCGGTGCGCAGGTAGCTTTTTAGCATGTATTAGCATATATGATCAATTTTTTCCGAGAAGTGGACCAGGGACCGACCTATTCCAAAAAATCGCATTTATGGTCCGATTTGCTTAAAATTCGGTACGTAAGTAGTTTTTTAGCATATATTAGGATATATGGTCCATTTTTCCGAGAAGTGGACCAGGGACTGATCTATTCGAAAAAATCGTATTTACGGTCCGATTTGCTTAAAATTCGGTACGTGGGTAGCTTTTTAGCATATATGATCCATTTTGTCCGAGAAGTGGACCAGGGACCGATCTGTTCGAAGTAATCGTATTTATGGTCCGATTTGCTTAAAATTCGGTACGTAGGTAGCTTTTTGCCTGGATAAGCTTATAGATTCCTGTTTTCTAATTTTCATGCAATTTCGAATATAAATAGCTTTAAGTAACGACCATATCAAGGGGCGAATTCGTCACTAGGCAAGATTTTTTTTGCGCCAATCAGAAACAACGGATACTGTCAAAATATAATTATAATATATAATATATCTCAACTAATATATAGTTAGAAAGCCGTTTGTTAGTTTTCGCAAGGCTCGAGAGCGGCTGAACTGATTTTTTTGAAACTGCCACCTGCCGCACGTGTCCCAAGGATGGTTTTAGGCTGAAAAAATCTATATGTAAAGGGGGCGTGGCACTTCCCATACAAACCGAATTTCTCATGCTACATATCTCTGAAAGTGTGCATGGTAGAGTTTTGGTATGGAGATATATGAAATCAATCGCATACCCTTGGAGAAAAATTTTAGCTATTGTAAAAAGGGGGGTGACATCTCCCATACAAACCGAATTTTTCATACTGCTTATCTCTGGAAATTTTTTGGTAGAGTTCTAGAGTTTTGAATGGAGATGTACGAAATAAATCGCATACTCTTGGAGAAAAATTGGAAGGGGGCGTGGCACCTCCCATATAAATCGAGTTTTTATACTGCATATCTCTGAAAGTATTCATGGTACAGTACTGGAACTTCGTATGGAGGTATGTATATAGTTGAAATCAAGCCCATACTCATGGAGAAAATTTGGGCTATTTAAAAAGGGGTGTGAGGCCTACAAACGTACCGACCTTTAGCTATCTTTGAATGAATTTTTTTATTCTTCTGTAGGTGTGTTTGTGAGTGAAATCCTCCTAAATGGTTGTACGGATTTTAACGAAACTTTTTGTGTATTTGAGTGGGTCTCTGGATGGTTTAGTTTCACAATTTAATCCGACAGTTGGCGCTGTAGTTGAGTTACTTCTAAAAATCTTATTTATGATCCGATTTGGCTAATGTTTTGAATATGTATGCAATACTAATGCAAAAACGTGCTGCCAAGTGGTGCTGAAGTCGAGCTATTACTAAA
>NW_023460131.1:31294-42052 GCF_013731165.1 Rhagoletis pomonella
CCACCTACTATACTGTAAAGCTTCTAGGACATTCACTATATAACCGGGTCATTGTTGCCGCCAGGGAGTGAAGAGGAAAAAATTTATTTCGCTTTGCGAATAACCGTGCTATGATATGCCGCACAACTGGAGAATTTCAAGAACGGATATATCACTTTCCTTAGGTTATTTAAAGCGGCAAATGACCACCAAACCTTAATCTTAGCAGACAAATGTGCCAATGAAAATCGTAAACGTGAATTGTTGGTGAAAATGTTGGAAGTTTCAATAAAATATATAAAAATGTTGGGCGGGACGAAGTTCGCCGGGTCTGCTAGTTAATATATAAGATAAGATGTCATGTGGATTCTCTAACTGATATACCGGCTGAACTTGTTCCAATCAGGACTGTAAATAGTTTTTTTTATATTTTGCTAAAAGTGGGTCTTTGAGGGTTGAAACCTATATTCGGCACATCTACACCACCTCCTCTTTCTTTAGATAGGAGTTTTATGAAAATCAATGCGGATTAGGTACCTCAAAAGTGTACGACAAAAATCAGGTTTGCGTATTAATATATAAGATGTCATGTTGCTTCTGTAACTGATATTGGGGCTGAACTTGTTCCAATCAGGACTGGAAAAGTTTTTTTGTAATATTTAGCTCAAAGTGGCTCTTGGAGGGTTGAAACCTGAATTCGGCACATCTACACCACCTCTTCTTTCTATTGATATGCGTTTCATGAAAATCAATGCGGATTAAGTACCTGTTGATTCTCTAACTGATATTCCGGCTGAACTTGTTCCAATCAGGACTATAAATAGATTTTTTTTGTTATTTTTTGCTCAAAGTGGCTCTTGGATGGTTGAAACCTAAATTCGGCACATCTACACCACCTCCTCTTTCTTTTGATATTAGTTTCATTAAATCAATGCAGATTAAGTACCTTAAAAGTGTACGACAAAAATGAGGTTTGCGTATTAATATATAAGATGTCATGTTGCTTCTGTAACTGATATTGGGGCTGAACTTGTTCCAATCAGGACTGGAAAAGTTTTTTTTTTAATATTTAGCTCAAAGTGGCTCTTGGAGGGTTGAAACCTGAATTCGGCACATCTACACCACCTCTTCTTTCTATTGATATGCGTTTCATGAAAATCAATGCGGATTAAGTACCTCAAAAGTGTATGACAAAAATCATGTTTGCGTATTAATATATAAGATGTACAAATTCGCGAAATTGCCCAAAAAATCGTAAACATGTACATATATGCATACCGTAATTTCGGTAATCTACGTAGGTACAAAGTTTAGTTGTCTAATTGATTCCGAACAAGTTTATATGCATATAAGTATGTACATAAGTATGTATATACATATTTGTACTTTTATGCATACACACATATATACATACTGATAAGGTTTGTAGCTCTTATCGGTTACAAAGCCAGAGTTTTATTAAGGCAATTCAATTATCATCGAATTGAAAATATTCTATATATATATATATATATATGTACATATGACTGTACATAGCTATATATGTATGTATATATATATAAGTGCAGGGAGCAATTCGATCTGCTCGCCTTAAAAATATTTACGAAATTGACCAAAACAAAGTACATACGACGGACGAGCATACATTTGCAGAATGCATATACATCCAAGCTGCCTACATAAAATGTATTCTTCTGATCTGATGACAGGCCTCTGCCAGAAAAAAACAAAGCTATAAAACAATCGAGGGGGCGTCTCTGGTCATTTAAAAAATTTAAAATTTGAGTTTAAATAAACTCTGTTCTGCTGGAGAGTACTTCTATAGATCTTCATCCCTAGTTGTAGAGCCAGTAAATAACATATATTTTATATTAGCAATTGTGGTATAGCTTGGCTTTCTGGCCAAAATATCTACTCTCAAGTTTGTTGAATATATGTATATTTGTGCTCAACACTTGATAATGGTCTTTCACAGTTGTTACAATTTCCAAACTTCCTTTCAATGTCAAACCGTTTATTTGAAGCTTTGTTATTCCTTCTATCAAACAAATCTAATTGGAGTTTTTCAAGCTCCAGCAGTATGAACCTATGTATGTACATATGTACATATACTCGCAGTGTATCAAGGCGAATTCATACTAGTTGGTAGCAGGTGTATAAATTGCCTTGTTTCGCGCATTATAATCGTCTCTTTTCCCCCGAAAATGTATGAAATGTTGCCAAATATGCAAAAATAAGCATGTAAGTCGGTTATATGAGAAACTAACAAAATTGCCAGATCTGTGCAAAATGAGCTTTTTCAAGGATTTACATATACATATATGGGCCAGCGTTAGTAATAATTAATATTGGGTGCATTCCCAAACGTCAAAATAAAACGCATTATTATATTTTAGCTCCCTTTTATTAGCTTGGAATGTAACTATGTAATATTGATGCGCCTAAAAGATGCAGCCATTTCCATTCTCAAGTTACATACCTGATGGCAGTACGAATGGGAATTGCTTTGAATTTCCATTCTTAAAGTAGACTAATGACAGTATGAATGGAAATTATAATAACGAGGTCTTAGTTTTTTAAACTATAATTTGTATTTCTAAACCGCACTGGAAGAAATAGTCTAACTGGCGCAACCTAGTTGAAAACTAGCATTTAACCGTGGTGGGCACATGTGATATTACAATCTGCTGAGGTTTAGAAGTAAAAGAGACGGAAGAAGCGTTGGGAGAGCAGCTGTGTTGCGGTATGCCCTTTTTTTTGTCGGAACCAGGCACAAAACAACGGTGCAGAAAACAACACTCAGACTACGTGTTTTCATGTCCCTTTAAAACCGTTTTAAATCTACACAATTTACGAATAAACCCAAGCAGATTGTTGGGTATCAAAGAGCTCAGGTGTTCGTCTCTCCAACAAATCGCCGCCAAATGTCTCTTACCTAATTCTTGCAAAGGCGTGTAAGAAGCACAGAGAGTGGTCATGTACGCCTATCACAGTCCCTCTGACCAGCCGTAATTTTAGTCCGATTTCAATAATTTTCAACGTTTTGCTTTTATGTGGCAAGCACAATAAAAATACCGAGTTTGGTACAAATTGATAGAACGGTTACCGATATACATATATGTGATCATGTGATATGTTATCGATATTTTTTTATAAATTTTTGTTATCGATATTTTTTATCGATATTTTTATCGATTTTCTTATCGAAATTTTTTATCGATATTTTTACAGATTTAGTTGTCGATATTTTAGTCGATTTTGTCATCGATATTTTTATCGGTTTTTTATCGATATTTTTATCGCTTTTGTTATCGATATTTTTATCGGTTCTACTATCGATATTTTTATCGATTTTGTTACTGATTTTGCTATTGATGTTTTCGGAACATATCGATATAATGATCGATATTTTTATCGATATTTTTTCATCGATTTTGTTATCAGTTGTTTTATCGATTTTGTTATCGATTATGCTATCCATTTTGCTATCGATATTATTATCGATTTTGCTATCGTCTTAGTCACCAATACTTTTATCGGTTTTGTTACCGATATTTTGATCGATTTTGCTATCGATATTGTTATCGCTTTTGGTATCGATATTTTATCGGTTTTATTATCGATATTTTCATCGATATTGTTATCGGTTTTGTTATCGATGTTTTTATCGATCTTGTTATCGAATTTTTTATTGACTTTGTAATCGATTTTGTTATCGAGCTTGTTATTGATTTTGTAATTAATTTTTTAATATATTTTGTAATCGATTTTGTTATCGATATTTTTATCGATTTTGTTATCGATATTTTTATCAATTTTGCTATCGATTTTGCTATCGATATTATTATCGATTTTGCTATCGATATTTTCATCGATGTTTTTATTGAATTTGCTATCGATATTTTTTTCTTAGTGTGTGCTTTCGTTTTTGACTTAACGCTACCACGTATTCTACGTTTAAATTTAGCGGCTGTATCGAAGGCGCTGGACTGTTCCTTTTTTTTGAAACTTTACAGTCCTTAGACCATTTCGAAGTGAAAAGATTAAATCGTTTTTTTGATCCCGCGATGCTGTTAAACGAAAAGTGTTCATTCATCTACTATACTATATTTGTGAAAGTATGTATGTATGTGCCAGGTTGCAGTCTAAACGGACGGACAGAATCGAACAAAATTTTGACAGAGTATTGCCATGACATCTGGGCCTATAACAGGATGAAAAAATTGGGATCCGACAAGGGGGCGTGGCACCTCCCATAGGCGTGAAATTTTTAATCAGCCATAACTTCCAGACCATAAGTCACACGAACTTGAAATTTGTTATGCAGACATATCAATAGTAGGTGCTTATAGGAGGGTATATATAAACGAGTTTGCGAAAGGGGGCGTGGCACATCACATAAGCGTGGAATTTTGTATCAGCAATAACATCGGAACCAAAAGTCACACGATCTTGAAATTTGGTATGCAGAAATATCAATGGTAGGTGATTATAGGAGGGTATATGTAAATAAGTTTGTAGAAGGCGGCGTGGCACATCTCATAGGCATAGAATTTTTTATCAGCTATAACTTCGGAACCGTAAGTCACACGAACTTGAAATTTGGTATGCAGACATACCAATGGTACGTGCTCATACGAGGGTATATATAAACGAGTTTGTAAAAGGGGGCGTGGCTCCTCCCATTGGCGTGGAATTTTTTATGAGCTATAACTTCGGAACCATAAGTCACACGAACTTGAAATTTGGTATGCAGACATATCAATGGTAGTTGCCTATAGAAGGGTACGCATAAGCGAGGAATTTTTTATCAGCTATAACATCGGTACCATAGTCAGAGGTTATACCTTGCATATATGGTCCTATTATAGGCTACAATAAAACTCAGTAGGTGGCGCTGGGTCGAGTTATTTATAAAAATCGTATTTAGGAACCGATTTCTTTTAAATTCAAAATGTAAGTTACCGGCATGATGGCAAAAATGTCTACCGAAAATAGACCCGCTAGGTGGCGCGGGAGTCGAGTTATTTATAAAAGTCGTATTTGTGAAGCGATTTCTTTCAGATTCAAAACGTATAGTTTCAGCGTAATGGAAAATACGTTTACCAAAAATGGAGCCGCTAGGTGGCGCGGGAGGTGAGCTATTTATAAAAGTTGTAGTAGTAGTAGTACACAGAGAAAATGATTCAGGTAAAACCCATGTATTCAAAGCAAATTGTAAAACAAACATTTTTGAAACAATTTTACTGCATACAAAATTAAAAATACACTACTTGTATAACAGACTTTAAAACGTAATCTTCGCAAAATAAGAACGAACATTATATCATATTTTGTAATGGAAAATACGTTTACCAAAAATGGAGCCGCTAGGTGGCGCGGGAGGTGAGTTATTTATAAAAATCGTATTTATGAACCGATTTCTTTAAAATTCAAAATGTAAGTTAGCAGCACGATGGAAAACACGTCTACCCAAAATAGACCCACTAGGTGGCGCGGGAGTCGAGTTATTTATAAAAGTCGTATTTGTGAACCGATTTCTTTCAAATTCAGAACGTATAGTTTCAGCGTCATAAAGCGTTCTCATTGAGCCATTAACTCGAGTTTATGGGCCATTTTGGAGTTTAACGCTTAACTCTACTCTTAAACTTTTAGTTTACCATACAAAAAATTTCGTTAAACTCTCCTTAAACACCACTTTTATTTGGAGTTTATGCGAATGCAACCCTTTTTTTTACCCGATTCGGTTTGTGTCTTTGATAATCAGAACTTGCAACCAACTTGCCGACAGTTAGTCTGTTCCCGTACTGCAGGATTTAATCACAATTAGTCCGAAGTCGTTCTGTGCACGTAAGTCTAGAATATCAACAATCTAGCGATGCAAAAACCAAAAATGTAGCTCGACAGAACTTTTTGTGCTGATTTCAACCCTACCAAAATTACCTGGCGAAATTAAAATATAAAAAAGATATCAATGATTAAAGTTAAATTCTCCGATTTTTTTAAATATTAATATCTTCTGAACAACATAACCTATTAAAAAACTAATGACGTCAAAATAAAGATAATTAATTTTTCTTTCATTTATGTATATAATTTATATGCCTTTTTATATTTTTAGTCCAGAAATACTAAAAAACAAAATAAAATAAAAATATATATTTTTAAATGTCGTTTATATAAAATTAGTTCTAAAACTGGTTATAGGCATTTTAAAAACTAAAATATACATTTTAAAATATGAATTGAGGATGTTTTTTTCTCAAAACTAAAATAAATATTGTAGGTGCAAAACCTGGGTCAAAACGTTTTTAAAAATAAAACGTTCCATACAAATTTGAAAACGTAAATTTCTCTGTATAGTAAAATGTTCTTTATTTTATTATATCAGATACAATTAATGTTTAATATTTATAAACGGATGAAAATACGAACATACGGCTATGACATAGTAGGCTGATAGTCGGAAAATTTATACTGGCAACTTAAAAACTAAGAAGAAAAGAAACAAAAATTTTGTGTGGTTTATGAGAATTCCGTTAAAATTAACTCCCTATACTTTAAACAGTGTAATAAGTAAGTGTACAAAGTTCTGTAATCACAGCCATTTAAAATGTTAATTACTTTAGCCAGATCCAAAACCGTCTCCCCAAAGCGGTGTAAGTAAGTAAGATTGGACATGTCCCAAGAACGTGGAGTGTATTTTCTGACTCCCCCAAGTTACAAACTGGACAAGCTGCGTATGCGACGTTCTTGAATGTTCACGCATTTATGTTCAGTAGCCCACCTCGCGGAAAACTAAACTTAATTGATGAGCCGAAAATTCATCTTCAAAATAGTACTTATCTGAAGAAAATACATACGGATATAGGTCATGGGTTGTGGTACTTTGTGCTCTTTCTTGAAACAGTTGAAATTCTTGTTTTTCGAGTTTCTCAAGCAACAACGGAATGTATGTATTTACAGTGTTAGTAGTAAATTCTATCAATGGTTCAATATTTGCGCTGTTTGCTATACTGTGCCACTTAGCTACCCAACACGCATTTTGTCTCACCGCCTCCTTGTCCAGAATGCATGGTAGTCTGCTGTCCGATAAGCTTAAACACCTGGAGATGAACAACATATGAGCACGCAGAGTATGAAAATATAGTGGGAGTAGCCTAGTTTCCAGATGAATCATATAATTCGGTGTGCTAGAGGGCAAAAATAGGAGCTTCTTAATAAAAAACCGCAGGAGCTTCTCTACCGATTCATGTTTATCTATACCTACGGTGACCATATTAACCAACGTAAAATAAAGGACATTTTTTCAAAATGATTTTGGAATACGTACATACAACTTGTAATTTAAATCAAATATTTACCAGTTAGTTAACCGACTCCGAAAAATGAAGCCAAATCCATTTCAAGGACTTCGCCGTCCTTGGCTGCACGCCGAAGCCAGCACACAGTGGTTCAAAATTGGAATCCACCGTAATCATAATTTTTCAACCAATTTTTACTAAAAAACAAAAAAAAAATTATTTTGGTGAAAATTATTTTATAACACTTCAACATTTTTTTTTAATTTTTCGTTTTGGGGAACCACACAAATGTTTTTAACTAGTCTTTGTTATATAACATTTATTAACTGGAACAGGAGAATACATTTTCTTCAAAATTGCCCCTTTTTCTGCATTTTGCCCCACAACATTTAATATAAAAAAATAAAAATTCACAATTCAGACTCAACTAGTCTCTTGCAAATATTATAAGCTTTCATAAAAAAGATCAAATTAAGAGAAAACGAGTAAGAAAGTATAAGTTCGGGCGGATTCGAACATTAAATACCCGGCGCAAGTATTAAATATATGATTTTCACCTTTACGAATGTTACCGCTACATGGTAAGCCGGGGTGTATAAATTTTGAGCAAATTAGCGTCCTTAAATTTCGAAATATTGAAGTTTGAAGCATTTCTGAAATTTACCGTTTATGTGGCAAGCACAATTACCATACCGAGTTTGGCACAAATTGGTAGAACGGTTACCAAGATAAATATATGTGTTCATAAGTGGGTGTGCCCATTTTCCAAAATTTTATCATAAACGTATTTCTTGGTAAAGAATTGTTGCAAGCATCAATTTTGAATAAATTAGCTTTAATATTTACTGATTTATCGAAGATTTTGTATTTCTCTAAATTGCCGTTATATGGGATGTGGGCGTGGTTATTGTTCGATTTTAAAAAGTGTCGGCCATTTAGTATGCTGTGCCAAGGCCAACAACTGTACCAAGTTTGGAAGAATTTGGTGCAGCGGTTACCAAGCTATACACATGTAACCAAAAGTGGGCGTGGCTACGGACATTTTCCAAAAATGAGTAATATTCTTAATATCGTCTAAAATTTATTGTAAATATCAGTTTTCAATCTTTAGTAGTTACTAAAATATTGCAGTTTTCGTATATCTGAAAATTACCGTTATATGGAAAGTGGGCGTGGTTTCAGTCCGATTTCGCCCATTTTCAATACCAACCTACCTTGGATAAATGGAAACCTACATACCAAGTTTCGTTGAGATATCTCAATTTTTGCTCGAGACATGGCTTAATCGACTACGCTATTCATTCTGAGCATTTATGTATACATTTGCCTATATCTATCTGGATTCATTTTGGCTGTTACAAACAACCGTTATGTGAACAAAGTTAATATACCCTTGTGCACAAGTGCGCTCGGGTATAAAAACGAAGGCTCCAGTGAATTACGAACACTAAATGCCAGTTTTGAACCACTGTTCTCTTTCAATGGAACTGGAAACTCAGTGTGCAACACGATCCTGGGCACAACTTTCCCTGTGCTTTAAAGATTGTGCAAAGGTTACCTATTAAATAAAAACCCGTAAGTGGGGTGCAAAACGAACTGGTGAAGGTTTTCATTATATTTTATAAGGGAAATTTTTGTTTTTCATATTCTGTGTTTAAAAATTTACCTCTGAAAAATGCAGAGCTGATTTAAAGGACAGCTTAAGAAATAAAGGACAAAAGGCGTCCTTTATTTTAATAAGAATTATAAAGGACAGGGGGTTAAAATAAATGACTGTCCTTTCAAATAAAGGACGGATGACAACCATATCTATACCCCATATTTGTGCTCCATAAAATAGGATCGATCTTTTTTTAGATATACAGATATTTGAATTATAAATGTATTTTAACCAGGTAGCATTGATGGCATTTTTTGATACTAGTAGTTTTTTTTTCTAAATGTTTGACATAAGTGAGTTTATAGTTGAGAGTGATACCGAGGTATTTGTATTCGTTCACAAACTCAATATTCTCATTACCGAAGTTCCAGCTATACCTAGAAGGAACTCTGGTACCCTTCCTAAATATCATAATTTTGGATTTTGCTAGATTGACTTTAAGGCCCCACCTTTTGCTATAATCATAAATTGCGTCAATCATTTCCTGTAACGACTCCGGTGTTTCAGCGAACAAAACTAAGTCGTCTGCAAACATTAAAAGCTTTACTTGCTTTGGGTATTTGGCGGATTTAGGCGGCCAAAAGTCGAATTTTAAAAACGCATATTTTTCTTTTATAACTGAATATAGGGTGAAGAGAATATAATTCTTGACTAGATTTCGTTATTTTTTAATCCCTCTTTATTTTCATTCGTTCGCACCGCGCTGTCAAAGTACCGTGTTGATAATTGATTATTTGGTTTTTAGATGTGTTTAATAAAAGCCGAAGTGGTAAAGAACTGCTTTAAATCGTGTGTTAATTTTTTTAATTATATTAAATTGGACAATTGTAAAGCGGGTAAATACCATATAATCCACATAGTTTAATACAAATATAATATGAACTGGTACCGGCAGAGCTACTAGGAAAAATATCGTATTTTTGCTAATTTTAATGGATTTGAGGAATAAACTACAGTCATAAAGCTATGTAACACCACTCAACGGCGCTGAGATTCTTGCTTGGTTGTTATGCTTGACAATTCGTAGTTTGGAAACAAAAAAAAAAACTGCTAAAAATGTGCGTTTTCTATGCAGTGGCCGTTGGAAATACTTACTACTGCCGAAAAATAAACCGAAAATACTGCTGCGGTACTGTACCAGTTTTCTTCAAAAGTATTCAATAAGTAAAGGGGGGTGATAGGCAAGCCAAGACGCCCAATAAAGTAAAGGGGGAAAGGAGGGGGGGAAAGGGGGGTTTAGCTAAAGTTGGGTTGAATTGAATAGTTTGGAGAGTTACAGAGGAGACAATACATAGTTGTCAGTACATTTAGACAAAAAATGTCTGCTTGACGGTAAGTTCTAGTAAAAATATGCAAATAAGTTTTTAAAGCAATAAAATCGTAAGAAGTTTTTGAATACTCAGTTTTTAAGGCAATAAGATCCTAAGAATTTTTATAATACAGAGTAGGCTCGAATAGTCGCGAATTGATTACCTCAAAAAGATTAGGCATTGCATAAAACACTTTTGACATTCATTATTTTCAGTATATAAAATACAAACGGCTTAAACACTCAAATATCAGATATTTATTTGCTACCGCGTGTGCACTTAAAAATGCTTAAAACACGAAGATATTCTAGCTTTAATAAAAATCCGCAGTGTGTCAAGTTCATAGTTCGAGTTTTACGAGTTTCCGAATGCTGCAATATTTCTTCAATGAATGCAATGATAGATGCGGCCCAAAAACAAGAACTGAAGTCGGAAAATTATTCCAAGAATAAAATAAATGTGATAAAAAATAGTTTTGCGAAATTTAAAAGCAAATTAAAAAAAA
>NW_023460132.1:0-42046 GCF_013731165.1 Rhagoletis pomonella
GCAGATAGTTTACTGCCAATATAGAAGTATTGAATATATGATTATTAGAACATTCAACGAGTGCTTAACCTATACAGTGTTTTAATATAGTAGACAAAGTTCAAAAGGGGCATATTATATTTCAAAAAAAAGTAATTTTGCTGCCTTTTCTCCATGAGGCGATTTCTTAGAGGCTCGTATATAAGGCCGGCTGCACTGAACAATTGCTCACTTGGAACGCTGGCGGGTGAAGCGCTCAAATATTTGCGGGCCAGATCTGTCAATTTGTCGTATTTTAGTTTAGTTTTCCACCAATCGAGAGGATTTTCACCGAGATAAGCTCGTTTTTCGGAACAAGTTAAGAATTTGAACAATGGAAAAATTACAACAACAAAAATTTAGTTCTATAGAGGGTTTTTGCGATAAATATAACGGTATAATTTTTTTGAGGCAGAAACAACAACTAAAGTAGTTACGAAAAGTCAAAGGTCAAATGTAGCGCTTTTTTCAAATCCATATATCTCGGAAACCATCGCACCAATTTTTTTTGTCATTTAATAGGAAATGTGAGTGGCTTTAATTACATATATAAATGTTATATATAACGTCTTAAGTTTTAGCAAAAATCCAATTTATGTAAAAAAATTACAAACAAAATTTAAACAAATACATTTTTCTTTAAAAAGTGCCGTATTAATTGCAGTTAAAAGTCTTATAAATAAATAGTGCACAAATAAAGCTTTCGTTTGATATACAACGTGTTGTGTTTAATCCTCGGAACTCGGAGTATTTCAAAAAATAACCCTGGTCGGACCAATGCCAGCTATCTTCTTCTTCTTATTTGGCGCTGTAACCGCCTAAGCGATTTTGGCCGAGTCCAAAACAGCACGCCAGTCATATCTCTTCTGTGCTAACTGACGCCAATTGAAAATGCCAAGTGAAGCCAAGTCCTTCTCCACCTGGTCTTTCCAACGCAGAGGAGGCCTTCCTCTTCCTCTGTTCCCAGCATCGCGGCCCGCGTTGAATATTTTCAGAGCAGGAGCGTTTCTGTCCATCCGAACGACATGGCCAAGCCAGCGGAGCCGCTGAATTTTAATTCGCTGCACTATGTCTATATCGTTGTAAAGCTCATACAGCTCATCGTTAAATCGTCTGCGATATTCGCCATCACCAACGCGTAAAGGTCTGTAAATCTTTCGCAGAATCTTTCTCTCGAAAACTCCAAGAGCCGCCTCATCAGATGCTTTCATTGTCCATGCTTCCGCGCCATACACCAGCACAGGCATGATGAGTGACTTATAGAGTGTGATCTTTGTACGACGAGAGAGGACTTTACTTCTCAATTGCCTACTCAGCCCAAAGTAGCACTTGTTGGCAAGAGTGATTCTCCGTTGGATTTCAAGGCTGACAGCTATGCTATCCACAATATTTTTGCGCAAAACCTTTTACTGGATAGGCGGCCTTTGGCCGCGCTTACGGTTTATAACCCTTGCTAAGAAGTATTCTCCTTTCTGTGTTGCCGAAGAAGAGGGGCCAACAACTTTTTGCACAGAACACCGTCTGCGTTGGCGGCCTTCGGCCGCGCTTAGGGATTATAACCCTTCCTAAGTAGAATTCTCCTTTCTTTGTTACCGAAGAAGAGGGGCGCAACACCTTTTTCTACAGAACAACTTCTGCGGTGGCGGCCTTCGGCCGCGCTTAGGGATTATAACCCTCACTAAGTCGAATTCTCCTTTCCGTACATGCTACGGAAGAGAGGCTTCCGCCCTCTTTTGTCAACAATATTTAACATTTCTTGTAGATATAAATATTCAAAGAGGCGTGCAACAAAATAAAATAATAGCCAACCCTGCCGCGCATCGAAGAAGGAACCCTGGTCGATCCAACTCCGGCTACGCTATCTCTAATTTGTACATAAACCTAAATAAAATTAAAGAAATTCTGAATTTTAAGTATCAATTTCTATTTTATACTCTGCTTCTTCCCCTTCCCCATCTACCAGTTGTGGGTTGCGGGGATCGTATAGCTCCCTAGCCATTTTCAAAAATGTTTTTAAGGGGTGTACCCCCATATATTTGCAGTACCGACCGAACATATAATTGGCTAAATAACCATGAAAAAATATTTTTTTTTTATGATACTGCGGCATTGAATATTTTACATGCCGCCATAACCCTTCAATGGTATTGGTATGTTGGTTCGTGTCAGGATCCTTGTAATGAAGGGAGTGATTAACCCGAATATGCATATAAGTACCATTCGTTATTTAAGCAATCGTACGCCTGCGAATAATACATATAATGTTTTTTAAAATTAAGAGAATTACTAAAAACATACTTTCTAAAAATCAGACACAACTGTCGTATTAGGAAGTATCCAGTTCTTTATTTCTTTCAAGAGGGCTTCCTTAACCCTCTTCTCCACCGGAACTAGAAAATAACTATTTGTCTCTCGCTCCATGCCTCCAAAAACCCACTGCCCTTCAACTCGATGGACCCGATAGTATTTCCGTCTTCCAAACTTGCTCTCATCAATCTCGACAACCTTGCCTCCCGCACCGATTTTTGTTTTCTTAATCACCATTCCGTCGTACACAACGTCACGACAAAAGTTGGCCCAATCCACTGCCGTGGGTCGAGAAAGGCAAATCTCCTCGCAAATTAGGTCCAGGGTCGCATTTTTTAGCCATAAATGCGAGAAAGCAATAATTTTAAAATTAAATTGGTAATTTTGCTTTAGAGAAAAAGGTTCCAGTCCGAAGGGCGATGCGCACTTCGCATTTCCTTTTCTTTGTATTAGTTTAATTTTTTTCCCAACATCTATTCCAAAAATTTATACAAAATAATGTATATAACAAAATTCTAAATTCCAAATTTTAAAATTCGTACCTCCACACGAGCCGTCTGTATTGTGGGTACACTCCTTTAACTTTAAATTATGTCCATCTGGACAAAAATAAGTACTCTCTCGCGGAATTAAACCCCACTCTTGAATGGCCTCAAGTGCACGTATATTTAATGGGCCTTCACCCTTACATCCAAATAAATCATATAACTTTATCAAATTAATTTCTTCCATAATGTATTAACAAATACTGATTGCGTTTAAAAACACATAAAAAATGAAATTCCCGTTAGTTTTTAAAATAACGCATATCCGCTTATGGAATTCTCCTTTTGGTGTGCACCAACTGGGGCTACCGCCCCAGTGGTGTAGCCTTGGAAAAGAATAACGTAAGTAGAATTCCCTTTCTGTGTGGTAAACCTGGGCTGCCGCCCCAGTGATGTCTATTATGGTTACTGAGTGTTTTTTTCAACCACCACTACCCTATTTTTTTCAAATATTCCAATTTCCGAGGATTAAACACATGTTGTATATCAGAAGAAAGCTTGATATGTGCACTATTTATTTATAAGGCTTTTAAGTGTAAATAATAAGACAATTTTTAAAGAAAAATGTGTTTGTTTAAAATTTTTTGTAATTTTTTGTACATAAATTGTATTTTTGCTAAAACTTAAGATGTTATATATAACATTTATACATGCGGTTAAAGTGACTTACATTTCCTATTTAATGCCATCAAAATTTTGCTATGGTTTTCGAGATATATGGATTTGAAAAAGGCGCTACATTTGAATTTAGACCTATCTTAGTTGTTGTTTCTGCCCCAAAAAATTTATCCCGTTGTATTTGTCTCAAAAACCTCTATCATTATTCATACCTATTTTTTTTAGTTTTTGCAATGTTCGGATTCTTAATTTATACCCGTTTTTCTTTAAGGCGGGCCTTCAATTGAGCTTTAATTTAAAATTTTTTAATGTCTCCAGATTCTTCATCCGAGCCTTCGCTTTCGCTGGAGGCATCTACAATTATTTCTACGTTGCTTATACGACTTTTAGCAGTACTTGTTGAAGGCCCATCAATTTGCTTTATATACTACTTAACCATTTAACGCCTGAAGCTAAAAGCCGGTTATTGTCCGTGTTCAAATATCTTTGAACATGTGTGTATTCATACTAGGGATGTTAATTTTTCGGCTTTTTCTGATCCCCGATTCCGGGATTTAGATATTCATTACTTTTCAACACCTTGAATCGAAAAAATTGCTTCTATATTGTTTGAGAAGCTCTCCTACCATGAAATAAATAACAATAAATGGGTTTGAAACCTCCTTTTTTATTTAAAGTGGCGTTTTTATTTTTTCTCTCTGACCGCAGGATTTATTTCGAAGGACTTTGTAATTTCAAAGATATGATTAATTCCCATGATTCAATAATACAAGGTTCAGTAAACTGACAGTTGTCTCTCTCGCACCGCTCTCTTAGCAAAGGCTCCCTGTTGCTTCTTTGCAAATTTACTTGGAAAAAGTGTAGCTTTGCTGTGAAATAGAAGTATAAGCTTTTGTGCAATATGTTTATTTATATATGCATATGAAGCAAATTTAACTGATGAAAACATAAATTGTTTTTAAATTGGATTTTTACATAAATCTCATAGTAGTTTTATTTTAATTTTGAGTCCTTTTGCAGTTTGTATTCAGCTAAATAGCACATGAATTACGTAATTCACGTAGAAGTGTGCTGTGGCAAAGTGTAATAGTGAAAACAAAAGGAAAGCGTGTGATATAAGTTTTTTTTTTTCGTTTCCTACGTACGCAAACCTGGCGAAAAAGTGGAAGCTGGAGTTTATGGTGGTAGGCTACCGTCCATAAATATATATATGTATGCATGGCATTTTACAATGTAGGCTTTGTGGCGGGTCCAAAAATTCACTTTGCTGCACACCTTCCTTTTGGTCTATATAAAATTGCAAATACTGTTAATACATCCATTTTTTCATGTGCTAAAAATCGTACTTACCTAAAGGGCTATATTTCCAAAATCATTGCTACGTGTTCCTAATTAATCAGTCTTTGTATAGTTATTGATATTCTATCCAAGGTTGCCATATCCAATTTATTTTTTGGACCAAAAACTGGACCATTACATCGGGAAATTGAGTGTAGTTAGTTCCTTTTTATCAAGAAAATATGCCAATTCAATTTTTATAACGATTTTTTTTTTATATTGCATCTAAAGTGTATTACAATTGCATATTATTAACATTATATTATTTTAAGTTTGAAAACATTATTTGTTTCTTAATTTCATATTTATTAATGCTAAATCAAAAACTTTGCGCTTAACTGCTGCGGAACTGTGAGGCAGACTATAAATATTATGAACTAAATCACACAATTCTCCAAAGACCGCTTCACCCAATCCATTTTTAATCAAACTTACTTGATCCCAAAAACGTTCTATATTGGTAAAATTTTTGAAGTTACCTTCACTCAGCCTCAATTTGCCAATTTGAAATTCCATTATGTCTGCATCATTTAAGGTGTTCTTACACGATATGTATTTGCATCTGTAAATGTGACTTTTTCAATACATATGTAATTGCGTATGTCTGCCAAATTCACAGTCTTTATTTGACAATTTAAAAATACGATCTTTGAAAACGAAATAAACTAAACTTAGATGATTCTATCTGTGTGTCAGATGAAAATAGAAACATTTCTATTTCGTATGTATGTGCATCTGCTTTGTACAGAAACAAATCTAATTTGCCTTTACACGATATGTTGGTGTAATAATTTCAAGATGTTTAATATCTATTCGATTGAAATCGAATATTGTTTTCATGTGATAAATGCTATGATTAATGTTTTGCTACCTTTCTATAGTTTGTCTTTAATATTGGTCAACGAGTAATTGAAATTAGCAAGAAACCGCGATATTTTTTGAAGTGTGCTGTGACAGATAATTAGCCATACCATATTTGAAGGTCAGTGGCAAGACGAGTTCGAACTTTTAGCTGGTGTTGCCAATCCAATCAGCCCTATGCTGAATATCGTCATCGCCATCGTCGACGATCGTCAGCGCATCAGTAACATGGCTGACGATGGCCGTATCGCACTTTTACTGACTATGACAATATTCAACATATGGCGGAATATTCATCAATTCAATAGAAAAAATTGAAAACGCGAAATATATCGCATGATGTGAAAGGGTGATAATAACCTAACCAAAGGCTTGTGAAATGGACAATTTTAAATATAATTGGACCAGTGGACCAAACGAAAAGAAATGGACCCACTTTGGTCCATTTGAACCAAACCAGCAGCCATGATTGCAACCACACAGACCATAACCTGCGTAGTTGCCCATCGTTTTTGGCTCCACCTATTTCTGAACGTTTTGATTTCGTCAAGCAGTATGGAAGCTGCATAAACTATTTGGGTAAGGGACATCTCGTGTCAAAATGCCCATCCTAATCTCGTTGTCGTAAATGTCATCACGCTCAACATACACAACTGCATTTCAACAGTGTTTCATCTTCTGCACAGAAATCACATTCATCACCCCGTGAACCACAGGGTGCAACGTCATCGTTTCCAACTATTTCGCGAAATACTACATCTCAAACTTCAATAAAAAATTCTGCTGTTTAACTGGTCGCTCGTAGTCGTAAAACAGAAATCAT
This sequence comes from Rhagoletis pomonella, assembly GCF_013731165.1. NCBI lineage: Eukaryota > Metazoa > Arthropoda > Insecta > Diptera > Tephritidae > Rhagoletis > Rhagoletis pomonella. Next base: position 6,511 of record NW_023460132.1, read on the forward strand.
ACCAACCGCGCTTATATATATCAGATACAAATTTGGCTTATGGCAACCAGTTCGCGCTTTACTTGATTCGGGCACAAATCGGGATATTCGCACAAATTTGAATTTTGCTGTTAATGCAATGTCAAGTCGCGTGTTGGAAACTTTTCGCTAACTCCAGAATTTGCAATAACTAAATGCGTCTGCACAACAGCCATTTGAATCGATAGATATCAAGCGGTTGAACATTCCCAAGGAAATTCAGCTAGCTGGTCCAAATTTTTACAAACCCCAGCGCATTGATGTTCTACTTAACACAGTATTTTTCGAATGCGTTCAGGACAGCCACATTTCCCTAGGTGAAGGATTACCATATCCTCGGAATAATTCGTTTGGCAGGATAGTTAGAGGAATCTGTGAAAATTCCACCATACCACGTTCTTTCATGTGTAATGTAGTCGCTGCCACAAACGAAGATGACCTAAATTCGAATCTTCAACGTTTTTGGGAAATCGAGGAGTTAGATCAGCCAGCGTCAATTGTCTCCGAAGAAGAGCGCCAGTGTGAGATCTACTTTCGTGAAAATGTGCAAGTACAACCAGATGGACGTATACAGGTTCGATTGCCATTTAAGGCGTCCCCTACCATATTGGGTGATTCGCTCGCAAATGCAAAAAGAAGATTTCTGTCTCTAGAACGTCGCTTTAGTCTCGATAAAGAATTAAAACAAATGTATTCCAATTTTTTGTAGGAGCATGTGTACCTGGGTCATATGGTACCGATCAAAGATGTCGGCTTTACTAGCCCGTACTACGTGATTCCACACCATTGTATTCTCCGACCACAAAGCAAAACTACAAAATTGGGTGTTGTCTTTGATGCCTCTGCACGTACTTCGACGAATGTTTTTTTGAACGTAATATTACATTTACATTGGACCAAAATGCGTGATTTGAAATCAGTCATTTGAAGGTGTTTACACTGCTTGATCCGCATTTGCTTTGACTTCTCATCAAATGAAAAGGGAAGACAAAAACAAAATGTATGTAAACAAACACTACATTTATTATATTGTTAACGCTTTTTGGACACAAAAAGGCAATTATTCTTTGATTAAACTAAAAATGTGTAAAGCTCTTGTATAAATTAACAATTTTTACACACAAATTTCAAAGATTTATTTATTTCGTTGTGTTTGTTTTGTGTTTGAAAAATTCCAAATGTCAAAGACAAACCAAAGCTTTTGTGGAACTTTTGTTTCTGAGTGCGTTCAATAAAATAGTACGGCAATTGGAACGCATTTGTTTCGTGATTTTGTGTAAATGCGTCGAAATGCGTCATTCTGGAAATGTGAATTTGTATGGAGAAATGCGTGATTTGGCCTCGCATTTGAGGTTTCTCGCCCAAATGACGCATTTGGGCTCAATGTAAATGTAATATAATTCTCATGGTCGGGGCTACCATCCAACCTGAGTTAATCGTTACGTTGCTTTCATTCCGCTTAAATCCTTGTGCTATAATAGCCAACATTTCAAAAATGTATCGGAAATTTCTTGTAGATGGCCGAGATCGTTGGTACCAGCTCATCTTATATAGAAACGAAACTAATGAGCCGTTTCAACTATACCAGCTTCACAGCGTCACCTATGGTTTGGCTGCCGCGCCATTCCTCGAAATTCGTAGCCTATTTCACATCGCTAAGATGAACAACAACATCCCCGGCAAGTGCGATTCGTAATAGTTTTTATGTAGATGACTTACTGACTGGGGCGGAGAACATTACAACAACTCAAATCAGAAATCATCACCGTTTTAGAGTCATTCCAATTGTGAACAGATGGCTGACTTCACGTCCAACGAAGTCTCATTAACATTTATTGAGGAAAGCATCACCAAGGCTTTAGGCATATCGTGGAAACCATCACGGGGTATTTTTTGTTTTCGTTACAATTTACTAGATGACCAATTTGTTACAAAAAGGTCTATACTGTCAACCATTGCTAAAATATTTGATATCATTGGTCTGTTGAGCCCAATCACCATTCGTTAAAAATACTAATTCTGGAAATTTTGATACGGAAAATGGAATGGGATGTAACGCTTCCTTCAGATTTAGAGTCCAAAATCGGATCTCATGTCTATCAACAAAATAGAAGTGCCAAGGTCACTTCGGTGACTAATAAGTGCGAAATTCACGGATTTGCAAATGCATATTAACGCGCGTACGGTTGCTGCATCTACACCAGATGCAACATAAATGGCGTATTTGAAACTGCGTTACTCATTTTGAAGTCGAAAGTGGCACCTATAAAGGCACAATCCCACCCCAGATTGGAATTGTGTGCAAGTTTACTGTTCTGTCGAACATGCCAAAAATTAAAGAACTATGACTATATATCTAATATCTATTCTTGGACAGATTCTGAGGTTGTTTTACAATGGCTTAAAATGCACTCATCAACATTGAACTGCTTTATAGCGAACCGAGTCTCAGAGATTCAGGAAAATTCCGAAGGAATTGTGTGGAGATACGTACCAAGCAAACAAAATCCTGCAACATCGTCTCACGGGGATCGAACGCTGGTGAGCTATTAAATACAATTTGGTTTAAAGGACCTAAGTTTCTTTCGCAGCATTCTTCCGAATGGCCTGTAGGCAAAATTGAAGTCAATACGGAGGCTAATCTGGAATTTCGTAGCACAAAGGCGCTTAAATGTAGCAATAATAGCAACTTTATATTCAATAATCGATCGAAGCTCATCTTATCATCGTTTGATTCGTACAACAGCATATATATTTCGCGTAAACCACATTTCGGATATGGTGAAACGAGTGATGATAATGCAGAAATTTTAATAAAACTCAAAACAATATTCTCTGTGTTATATGCTGCGAACAGGAACAGTAAGTTTTGTTTGTTCCATACCAAGTGAAGTAATTAGAGCGAGAAGAAAGACTTTGACACTGTGTTTTTTGAAAAATTGCCTTTAAAATTTGACTATACGGCAGCCGAATGACAGAAAATAAAGCGAGAAAGCTGTTTTATAACTTCACCTGTTTATTGCGCCATGGTTCCATGCAAAAATTTTAAGGTTTTCCAGCAATATTTTCAACAAATTTAAAAAAGCATGCAGATAAAATTCCAACCTTTGTTGGAAATAAAGCAAAACTCAGATTTTGGTATTATTTCCCATTTAAAAGTGAAATAAAGCAAACTTCGCGTTATTGAACCCCCCCCACCTATCAGTTCAATGGTGGGAGCACGTTTGGTCAATTCGCCCCACCGTGTCAGTACACATAAGTTCATAACCTCACTTTTTTGGTAGCCCCATTTCGGCAATGCATATACATGTAGTAAAAAAAGGGGAACATTTTAGGACCATTTTAACGCCCTTTTGAATACTATTTTTAAAAAGTACGTATTAAAGAATTATTTTACCAAAACAACGTTAGAGATAATAAACAATAGTTGTGTTAGGTTTACCCATTTCCAGTAAAATCCAGAAAAATTGGTACGAATTTTCATGTTTTGGCGTTTTCGTACGCAAAAACTTATTGAGAGAGCGAAACAGCTGAAGTTCCAAGTTTTTACTGCATTTTTAATGGATATATTTTTACTTGTAACTTGCTGGATCCAATTTAAACTAATAAGGAAACTGTTTTTGGGTTTTTATTATTGAAATTGACCAAATAAACCAATTTAAATATAAAATATATTGTTTTATTAGGAATTTGCTGCGAATAAAGAACCAATTTATCAGCTGTTCATGAAACTTGATAATTATTACTGGATTTGCGTTCACGTACTTTTTTGGATATTTTTTCTTTGAGAGCGAATTCGCAGAAATTAAGTTACTGTGGATTTGCGGGCGAGTTACTGAATAATTTTTTAAACAAACACAACTACTCTTAGTAAGTTTTTTCTTCTTTTTAAAATACCGATTATTTATGAAAGGATTTTCGTAATTTTATTTGTAAAGCACTTATATTGCAGCCTCTAGTAGGTGAACAGGCACAACTTCCAAAAGCTATTAAACAAGAAACGCACTTTTACTGACCATTTTATTGACTACCTGGCCAATTGAATAAACTCACCTGGAACTTGCAGCCAAAAATCGCACTTATATCGCAGCTTCTCGCTGAGATAAAAAACACAATTCACAAATCTGTGGAAGGTAAACATAATAAGTCTTTATTTGCCACTTGGCATAAGTACTTAAAATTGGTTACCTAAATTTGTAGCCAAAGTCCGGAAAACCTCCAAAAAATCGCTAAATTAAAAGCTGTTGAATATACACACAAATCACAATTTTTGCAAAAAATATTAACTGGAAAAGTCACAACTAAACAGAAATGTCAAGGACAGTGATGTTCACTCTTACGTTTTCAGCGCAATACCTAAAAGGAGTTTTTCTAGTGTAGTTTTTGTTCAAGAGGGCATCATTCAGAACGGGGCTACCGAATAGGTCAAAATAACAACAAATCCCCCGTAACTGACATCACCTTATTTTTATTTCACCATGAATAAAATATAGTTCATAAAAAATAAAAGTGTTATTCATTTTAACATGAGTGTACACATCATTATTCACAGGAGCCAATAAATTATTTTATATTTGTAACTTTTTGAATAGCAATAACACTGTACGGCAAAATCAACTTTTTTTCTGGGTATTGGACTAAACCAATTTTTTTTAAGAGATTGAGTAATAGGTACAAAAGTAATTTCTCCGTTTTTCGAAGTTAGCATCCGAAATCGAGATATGAGCCTTCGAAGTTCGAAATTGGACCTTTGGTAAAAAATTATTTTTAATTACTGTATGTAAACTACTAAAAAAAGTAAAAACATAGTCGTGGTACGCCCTTTTCTCTTATTTAACCGATATATAACTTTTTCTATGTTACAGGTGCTATTAAGGGGTCAAAGGTCAGGTCTTCGAAAAATTAAAAACCTTATATTTCAAACAAGTTTGAACTGATTTTAAAAAAATTAATATCGTCGTAAACGTGATTAAACCCGCTTTCTTCTGATATGTAATTTGTATACTTCGTATGTATAAATCTGAGAAAAAACATTTAAAAGGAAAAAATAAATTTTTTTATAAAAAAATATTTTAAACAAAAACGTCATACGGGTTCACTAGTAGTTCATAAAATATAAAAATGTTATTCATTTTAACATGAGTGTACACATCATCGTACACAGGAGCCAATAAATTATTTTATATTTATGACATTTTTGAATAGCAATAATGAGATCATTCCCATTTTCAATCTTTAAATAGTCAATGAATTCTATATATTTCATGTTAAAATTACTTTTAATTTGAAGCTCACTTTCAAAATTTTTAACTAGAAGCCGGTTTCTCTCTTTGCGCCAGGAAACAAACTTTATTCTTAAGATCCTCTCATACTGTAAAAAAGTACCACTTTTGAGAAAAAGGAGTTGTAAGTTATAGGCAAAAGCCATTCGAATATTGAAATTTAATGTTATTAGACTGAAAGTTATTTTCAAAGTAATTAACAACACTCGACAAAAATTTAAGCCTTCTTTTTAAATAATTTAAGCTCCATCACATTATCGCAACTGGTACGTAACGATCCGGCGATATGCCTATAAAACGATTGATCTTTTTGTTGTATTAAATTCTCGGGCATATCAAACATTATCTAAAACATTTCAACTATAATTAAATTATATTCCCCTTTTTTTACAGTACAGTTTAAGGAAGTTCCAACGTCTTTAAAAACCTTAAGAAAATACTAAAGTTTTTTGATGGAATAGAAAATTCAGTACAAATCAGTACAAATTTTGAAAAATTAGGCCATTAGCGTACTGATTGAAGAAATGAATAAAATCAGTACAAGGATTGATAAATCAGTACTGTACTGATAAAATCAGTACGTCTGGCAACCGTAAATATCAACTTATCTCGGCAGACAGTTCGAAACCGCCCTATCTCAAAGAACTTTTCAAGAACGCCCTATTTCAAAATTTTATTGAAAAATACCTCATCTCAGAATTTAGTTGAAGAACATCCTATCTCACTTAAAAATATATTAAAAATCTGCTTGGATAGGGCGTTCTTGAAAAGTTTTTTGAGATAGGTTGAACTGGTTGCCGAAATAGGTCGATTTTGGGAAATTAAAATGTCGTTATACGTATGTACATACATATGTATATACATATGCACAATTCGTTCGTTCGTTATACATACATATAAAATTGACTTCAAGCTTTTTAAAACCAGTTTAAAAATCATAGACTGAATAATGGAATCTGTTACGTACCTTTCGTCATAAGTAACGCTTTACCAAAAGGTAGCAGTAGTAGAAAAGAAGATGCAAAACGACTACAAGAGGATGAGAATTTCTCAAGTAGACCTCGGATTTCAGTCAAGTTCGAATTTTTGCGTGAAAATTTGTGAGTAGAGAGGTTTATAGATGTGAAAGGGATTCTAAGAATTTGTTTGAAAAATTTTAATTTTTAATGTTTTTATAAGCAATTTTTTTTTCAAAACTTATTTTGTCTTAAAGTATTTGACGAAAGTTGATGAAATTGTTTTTATAAGCGTAGTGACATTAGAGCTTTAAAAAAAAAATATTTTTATAATTTAGAAAAAAAATTTTAAATTTAAACATTGTAAATACATATTCAAGTTGCATTAAAAATATGTTCTCAATGAGTGTTTTCCATTTCGTTTATATCTTCGAAAACTGCATTTATTGAAGAAAATATTTGTAAAAAAAAAATGTGTTAGTTTTTTTCTGTTTATTACTTACTGCAACATTTGTCACAGCGCGCACGCATCGCGAACCATGCACGCTCACCGCCTATGCGAGCAACGTGTACAGTAGAAAGCGCGTACAGGATCAACTAACAATTGGCTCATATTTGCGACATTTAAGATAACCTTATATAATAATGATGGCATTTATGGTATTTTGAAGGCATTTTTAGGTTAAGCTTGGTATGTGTTAAAATAATCTGATCAAGTCCATTTTTTTGGAGTTCACACGCAACTGTATGGTTCTAGCGCCATCAGTCAACCATAACTAAATACATATGTAAAATGTCTAATAATTTTTTTATTGTAATTGTTCAAGTGTTCAACGTAGCACAGTAGTAAACAATTTTTGGGAAAATAGAAGGAGTCGGCGTATAACCTCAATGTTCCGTGTCCAACATTTATGGAGACAAATCAAGAAAAAGACGAAAATTTGCCCATATGTTTGCAATAATCGGGGAACGGATTTTATGGAAATTGACTTTTTTCTGCTAAAGAGATAGAGTATATTTGATTAAGAATGACCACGATTTAGCTTTCCCTGATTCCATGTATACACTTCCGAAGTTGCCTTTTTTTTGACTTTTTTAAGATATTCGCCTTTACTAACTTTAATTGTAAAGGGCAAAGAAAAAGCACTTATTCCTGATAATATGAAAGTTTTAAACGTTCCACATTTAAATTGGGCGCCACTTGTATCAACTCACGTAGAGCGCGCGTTTAGTACATTCAAAGCTTTTCTTCGCGAAAATCTAATAAAAATGCTGTCAGAAAACTTCAAAATGCGAGTTAAAAAGTCAAATGGAGAAAATAGTCAAAGATTCAAAGTACAAATTTTTGATATAATAAAACTATGTAGTCCATAGTTTTTCTCTTTTTCCTTGTAAAATAAACATTTCTACAATAGATGTATTTTTTGAATATTTTTCGGTTTTTGTCTTTATTTGGTGCCTTATTTTGCCTTCTACTGCCTATTTTTCCTTTTTTTTGGTATTTAGGTCCTAAAAATCCGTTCTCTTGTAATAATGTTGTGTGTGAACTCCAAAATAAAATGGAATTAATGGGATTATTTTAACACATACCTCCGATGCAAAGCTTAACCTAAAAATCATTATTATATATGGTTATGTTAAAAGTCGCAAATATGAGCCAATTTTTAGTTGCTCCTGTACATGCTTTTTACTGAACACGTTGCGCGCATAGGCGGTGAGCGTGCATGATTCACGATTCGACAAATGCGACAAATGTTGATGTAAGAAAAGATCTAACAATTTTTTTTTGCAAATAAATGCAGTTTTCGAAAATATAAACGAAAAGGAAAACACTCATTGAGAACATATTTTTAATGCAAATTGAATATTGATAATGTTTAAATTAAAAAAAATAATTCTAAATTATAAAAATATTTTTCTTTTAGAGCTCTAACGTCGCTACGCTTAAAATTGCATCAACTTTCGTCAAATACTTCAGGAGAAAATGAGTTTTGAAAAACAGATTGTTTAAAAATATAATTGCTCATAAAAACTTTAAAAATTTAAATTTTTCTAAAAAATTCTCACATCTATAAACCTCTCTACTCACAAATTTTCACACAAAAATTCGAACTTGACTGAAATCCAAGGTCCAGTTAAGAAATATTCAACCAGAAAGATTTACTTTTAGTGTCATGGCAAATTTTATCAGTGTAGTTAGTACTGAATGATAAAAAGTGCTTTCATTCCACCAAAATTTACCAATAATGATGATTAGGAATGTGAGTGAGTGAAATTTTAGAGACGGACGTGTTTTCTTTGTGCTCCTGAGCACTCTAAAATACCATTGGATTGTGCGCTGTTTAAATAAAGCCTTGCTAGCGTATACATCTTCTGCCTTCAGATGAAGCTTTTTACCACCTTCTAATCACCTGTTGCCTTCATTTTCTTACAAACAAGCAAGAAAAACACCTCATATGGATTCAGCCGGTAAGCGAAAAGCACAAACTTCACTCAAAGATTCGCCTGCTTCAAAAATTTGTGACTTGAGAGTAACGGTTCACTCGCTGATTCCGTACTCGCAGATCTGAAATCAACGGAAAACAAAATTCAGCTGATGGAAGAGAGGATTCAAGAGCGGATTAGTGGTCTCTACACTCAATTGTCCGGTGAGATCGCTTTGCTTGAGCGAAAGTTCTCGGCTAAGCTACAGGAGAGTATTGAGTCTATCCCCTACGCGTTGAAAAAGTGGAAAGTAGATGCTGTCGACCAGAAGAAGACTCTGCTGTTGTACTTGGCCTATCTGCTGAGCTTAGTAAGGTAAGAGAGGAGTTGGAAAAACTCAAGGAGGTCAAACGATCAGAGAATTCTTCTGACGCCGTGATATTCGGTCTGCCCTTCTCCAACGAGGAAAAGTTGAGCGATATCTTCAACTGCATATGCAAAACGATTGAGTTTACTCCACCACCCATTCGCGATATTTTTCGAACAAAACGTACGACTGAGCGTCCTAACAGTGTCGTGATTGTGAAATTCCACTCATCATTTGACCGCACTCGTACTCTCGCTGCTTTCTCCCGCTACGTAGTCTGTTCCAATAGCAGTCCGGTTTACAGGATTTAGTCAGAACTTACAGGAAGTCGTTCCTATTGACATAAAACCTGTAAGTGGGAACACATTTGAGAGAGTAACTGAGCAACTGTTCCTAGTCAGAAGTTACAGGATTTAGTCCGGAGTTTTTTTTCCTGTAAGTTCATGAAAAGTGTCAAACGATCAGCTGATTTACATGTGTAAACAAAAACAGAAAGCGGTGAAAGCAAAGAACCTTATATTTATTTTAAAAAATGGAAGTAAACAACGAAATATTTGAATATGTATAGATTTTAATAATTATTTAGTGATATTTCAGCCAAATCAGTGTAGTACCAATGACATGTAAACAAACCGTCTGACGTTTTTACAGGAAATAGTGCTTTTTGCGTTCCTATGCACTTCTGCATCTGTTCTCCTTTTACTCTCATTTGAGAGCGTAAAATTGTAGTTTGACAGTTCCACAGGTTTTAGTCCGAAGTTCAAAGGAACAGACTAACGGAAAGAAAAATAACTCATCTGTTTCGATCAAGACAATTGGTTTTGACAGCGACAACACAATCAGCGTATTTGAGAGCCTTTCTGTGGAAAAATTTTGCAAGCTGCGATAAAGTTGAGGAAGCAGAAGAAACTGCATAGCGCTTTCTCGCGACGGGGGGAATCTTTGTTCGTTTGTCTGCCAACAGTGAACCTATTGCCGTATCTAATAATAGCGAATTATCAGACTTAGTTGGCGGAGCTTAGCTCACTCACTGCTGTACACATATACATATGTATATGTACAAATATAAGTATACGCACTTCTGTTTAAATAACTTTTTGTTTATTCTCTTAAGCTCATTCGCTCACCAATTTTTGTTCTGTTGGTAAAGATAATTTATAACCATTGCCGTGAATCTATAGACACCTACATACATACATATATACATGCATACAAACTTACATACATATTTACACATACTATTTATTTATATTTTATTTGTACATACCCACCAAACAATTTTTGTTGCCGGCAATAAGAAAACGCCTCGCCCTCGCCGGTAATATTGCCATCGTATCGATTTCATATAACTAGTCGCTCTAAAACGTCCGCCGAAGGCAACTCGCCTGGGCGAGTCATTTTCTTATTACCTGAATGAGTCGTTTTCTTATCGCTTTAGGCGATATTTGGAATAATTTTATTCTTTTAAATACTTTATTTAGTTTTTGTATACAAAATTGGAACTTTCTTTCAATCCTGTCCTTGGTATAAATTAGACGATTTTGGATAATACTGTTGACGCGAAATTTATAAGTTTGGGAATTTTTTTAGACTTATTTATTCCAAAGTTGACATGAAAGATATGATGTTGCTGATTTGTCACCACAGTAATAAGTCAGTGAGTCGCCAATTTGTTGCCATTGACGATTGTTGCCTATTACTCATGTTTTGCATGGCGGGTACATACATATATACATGCATACATACTTACATACATATTTACACATACTATTTATTTATACCCACCAAACAATTTGTGTTGCCAGCAATAAGAAAACGTGTCGCCCTCGGAAACAAATTTATTGCCGGTAATATTGCCAACGAATCGATTTCCTATTACCGGTCGCTCTAAAACGTCCGCCGAAGGCAACTCGCCTGGGCGAGTCGTTTTCTTATTACCTGAATGAGTCCTTTTCTTATCGCTTCAGGCGATTTTTGGAATAATTTTATTCTTTTTAATACTTCATTTATTTTTTTGTACCAAATTGCAACTTACAATCGGAATTAATTCATTTTCTCGCTGTGCGACTTCCTATTTTTTCAATCTTGTCCTTGGGCATAATTTAGATGCTTTTGGCCAATACTATTGACGCCATATTCATAAGTTTCGGAATTTTTGAGAACTTTTTTATTCAAAATTGACATGAACGAAGTGATATTGCCGATTTGTCACCACAGCAATAAATCGGTGAGTCGCCAATTTGTTGCCATTGACGATTGTTGCCTATTTCTCATGTTTTGCATGGTGGGATATTTTATTTTATTGTTTTGTGTCTCGGTTTCTATGCATATACCCCTAGAAGATGTTGGTAGATAAGTCTATGTATAACAGCAATCAGCCAATAATGATAAATGTGCTCTGTAAGCAAGCAGATGGTCTTAAAGTTGTCCACTTCAATGCTCGAAGCCTTAATGCTGCAAAGCTTGATTACGTTAGGCACACTTTTGAACATTCGTCTGTTGATGTCATTTGCGTATCAGAAACATGGTTTCATGCAGATATTCCGGATCATTACTACTCCATTCCCAATTACAAACTTCTTCGAAATGATCGTTTGGGTAGAAAGGGTGGTGGGGTAGCCATATATTGTAGGAGCTACTTAAATGTTATGATCGTGAGCCATTCATCTGAGAGTGAAATTGAGTATTTGTCTGTCGTTCTGTCTGATACTAATACAAAAGTGCTGGTGTCTTGTGTCTATAATTTCAAGAAGAATATTGGTTATCAGCCTTTTTTCGATCACCTTTCTGAACTTCTTATTGATTACGATCATTATATCATCTGTGGTGATTTTAATATAAATTTACTTGTTCGTGACCCCTCTTCGACTCATTTTCATGACTCTGTTGCACTTACTGGTATGTCCGTTGTAAACACTTTTATGCCCACAAGTTTCTCTTGTAATGTCCGTCCTAGTTTACTTGACGTTTTTATTGCTCCTCCTTCTACGTCTGTTCTGTTGTTTGATCAAATGTCCTTCGTCTCAGATCACGACTTAATTTTTTGTACGTTCGACCTTAAATTAACATATAATTATCATGCACCGCAGGCTTTTTGCTATCGCGGCTATAATGCCATTCGACTTGACGCTGTGTTTTGTGATCTGGACCAATTTCAGTGGAACTACTGTTGGAAATTAGAAACTACTGACGATAAACTGAACTTTTTAACACATAGTATTCTTTCATTTTTTAACAAGCATGTACCCCTTCGTCAAGTCAATTCCAAGTCTTTTTCTTGCCCCTGGTTTACACATAAAGTTAAGTTGGCGATTATGCGTTGTATACTGCATGGAAAAGGAGGCCAACTGATGCGAATTGGGATACGTATAAGCGTGCTCGGAATAAAGCCACCTACACCGTTCAAATTGCCAAAGAGCAGTTTTACACTAGAAAGTTAAACACTTGCTTACCCCCCAAATAATTGTGGTCGAATTTAAAACGGATGGGCGTGACTTCCAGCTCTAACACGTCGTTCTCTCTTGATGCTAATGAGCTTAATGAGTTCTTCACGTTCCCAAATATCTCTCCAGTTTCAGGTAGCTTCATTCCTAATGTCACCCCCTCTAATTTCCTCCCATCATCAAGGTTTCAGTTCACCGCTGTGCGAGAGGATGAAGTGGCTAAATGTATTTTCCAAATAAAATCTAATGGCATCTGTACCGACAATATTCCAATTAAATTTGTCAAATTAATATTACCATATACACTAAGTAGCCTTACACATCTAATAAACCACTGCTTCACTACCTCTTCGTTTCCCAATGCATGGAAGCTGGCAACTGTGACTCCCGTAACCAAAAAACCCGGCGCCACCCTGCTTTCAGATTTTCGGCCTATAAGTATTCTGCCCGGATTGTCTAAGGTCCTTGACATGCTTATGGCACAACAGATAACACAGTTTATCGAAGAGAATAATCTTCTCAACCCGCTCCAATCTGGCTTCAGGGCTGGCCACTCATGCTCAACCGCTGTTACTAAAGTCTTGGATGGTGTTCGTCAGCTTGATCAGGGTCACCTTACCCTACTGTGTCTCCTAGACTTCTCTAAAGCATTTGACTCTGTCAACCATATCTTGTTGTGTGAGAATCTTAGACAAAAGTTTGGCTTTCGGGATTTAGCAGTGCGATTTCTTAGTAGCTACTTAAGTAATAGAATGTAAAACGTTAAAGTTGATAACATTTTCTCTGATCTTCTGCACATTCACTCGGGCGTTCCACAGGGTTCCATACTTGGCCCTCTTCTCTTTAGCATGTTTATAAATGATATTTTCAATGCATGCTCACACGCCCGTTTACATGCTTACGCTGACGATGTTCAGCTTTATCTCTCTGATCGCACTAGCATGGTTCATGAAATCGCGCTTCAACTAAATTATGATTTGCATTCTATTCTTAAGTGGTCAAATGAAAACCTGCTTCTCCTTGATGCTAGAAAATCCTATGTGCTTCCAATATGCAAGGATAAGATCCAGCCCTCTGATAAATAGTTGATAAAGTGAACAATCTTGGCTTCTAAATTCTAAATTCTAGACTGACTTGTGAGGATCACATAAATGATGTAGTTAAAGAAATTTACTATACACTGCGGTGTCTCCGAGCTACCTCTGCTTTTACACCCCAAGACACTAAGAAAAAAATAGTAATTAGTCTAATTGTTCCCCTCATTACTTATTCTGATGTAGTGTATAGCGAACTTGACTCTCAATCATTTCAAAAACTTAATGTTGCTTTTAATTTTGCCACCAGATATGTACATGGGTTAAAGAAATTTTATTATTTAAATACCCTCAGAAACTCGATACTAGGATGCGACCTACGAAATTTCTTAAAAGCTCGAAATTGCATTTATATGTTCAAACTGATTATGTTTAAGAAACCGGAATACCTGTATGAAAAACTCAAGTTCCCTAGAAGTGTACGCTCTACCAGTTTTATTTTACCGAAATATAATTATCTTAACACGTCGAAATTATTTTTTTGTTAATGCTGTAAAACTTTGGAACTCTCTTCCAGCACCTTTGAAGAACTCTTTACGTAAGCACAACTTCAAAGGTCTTATCAACGATTATTTTTCTAATAAAACAACTTAAATGGTTATAAATTTTCTATGTTGGTTATTGTTATAACTCTGTATAATTATAAGTACTATAAAATTTGTTAATTCCTTGTTATATCTTCTTGTTTTCCTATATTTAATGTTCTTATCCTCTTTATTTCTTATTGTGCAATAAAAGATTTAATCTTAATGTACTAATGTATATACGATCTCAAATAAATAAATTGAAAAATAAATTGAAATAGTTTAACATTCACATTATCCTATCTAGTATTTTGTATTCAAAATGTTTAGCCAATCTCAAAAGTGGTTGTAATATTTTTAAAATCAAACAATCACATTTTTGAAACGAGTTAAGTTTTAATAAAATCTCAATTGATTCAATCATTATACAGATCAGGTATGTACATAAAAATAATTGTATGAATATTAGAAAGTTATATTTTTTAAAGCACCGTCCAAAAAAATATTTTTTCTGGATTCGCCTCTGGGGCACTACTGCTAGTCCTCAGGATTAGCCCAAACATATCCTTATTAAATTATAAATAACTAACCCGAATAACAAAATCCACAGACTTACCATTTCAAGCATTTCATTTACGAAAATACGTTGATTATAGTGGTACTGCATTTGCTCATTCAAGGTGTTAATCATTAATTGTTCTAAACCATTCCTATGGAAACATTCGAAGCCATACATATCATGGACTACGACCGCATTAGTGTCGCCACTAATTAAGAAAGAGAAAAGTAATGTTTTTCATTAGGGCTTTATATCAGATACCAAAAATAAGATTAAATATCTTAATTTAAATTTTAAAGCTTATCACAACAAGTAAAGAATTCTAAGTTCGGGCGGGACGAACATTAAATACCCGGCGCAAGTATTAAATATAGTTTTTTCACCTTTCTGAAAACTACAGCTACATGGTAACCAGGGTTCAGAACCTGGGCGCCCATTTTCCAAAATTCCAAATAATGTTACTTATTTTCAAGGGATTGTTGGTAGTATAAATTTTGAGTAAATTAGCGTCCTTAAATTTCGAAATATCGAAGTTTCAAGCATTTATGAAATTTACCGTTATATAAAAGTGGACGTAATTTTAGTCCGATTTCAATCATTTTTAACGTTTTACTTTTATGTGGCAAGCGAAATAATCGTACCAAGTTGCTACAAATTGATCGAACGGTTTTCAGCAAAAACGGTAGATAAACGTTATCATAAAAATAGGTGAGACGAAAGTGTAGATCATACAATTATCTATAAAAACTGTTTAACATTTTTCTTCCTAAGGGTTACCATTTCTGAGATATAGCGATCCAAAATAGTAGTAAAAGGTGTGTACTAGAGTGGCCTTTTTGTTGTATGAAAAATTTGAAATGCCTGAATCCAAAAGTTTTCACACAGAATAATGTGTTGGGGGTATAAATAAATACGTAATTAGTTTAAAAGCCTTCAGGTGATTCCTAGAGGTTCCGGGTTGAGCTTTTTCGACCAAAAATGTCGAAATTGCACCAATTTCTTTTATTTTGCATTTCTTTTTTTAAGTATATATTAGAAAAATTCTACATTATGATTTATTTAAAATGAACGTAAAATTATCTTTCCAGCAAGCTTTTGAAGTATTAAATCGGTTAAAAAAGCACAACACTATTCAACTTAAAAAAAGAGTAAAATTTAAAAATCTGTTTTCGATTTCCCATGAGACGTTATATATGAATATGTATGTACGTTAGGTTGGCCCAAAATAAAGTAAAGTAAGAATTTTAATGCCGCCACCCCATAGGATTGTTAAATACTGAAAAGTATACCCCTATTTTTCATTTTGAAATCAAAAAATATTTAGAGAGTGCTCAAGGCGCTAAATTTGTTCCATGCATGTATTTTATATTGGAAAAAAGCGAGTTTTCGTAGAAACGGTAAAGAGTTCTTGAAAATCGATCGAATTGTTTATTTAGCCATTCGATCGAAAAATATTGATTTTCAAGAATTCTATAGCATTTCAATGAAAAGTTGTTTTTTCCCCAGATAAAAAACATGGAATACTTTGAGCACTCTCTAAATATTTTTTGATTTCAAAATAATAAAATAATAGTTTAAAAAACTAAAACCTCGCTATTATAATTTCCATTGGTACTAATCGCTGCATCTTTTAGGCGCATCAATATTACATAGTTACATCCCGAGCTAATAAAAGGGAGGTAAAAAATAGGAGTATTTCTTCGGTATAGAACAATCCTAGGAGGTGGCGGCATTAAAATTCTTATTTTACTTTATTTTGGGCCAACCTAACGTACATACATATTCATATATAAATTAAAATTCCGACCTTACCTTTTTTGGTACACCCTAATGTACGCATGTATTTATGTTTGACTCCATTTTTTATTTTAAACATTTTGTGTCATAAGATATGGTTTTTGTGTGATGGATACTTTTGCCTGTAGTTTTCTACAACTTGGAGTAAATATTGCTTGTCCTCCTCGTCGTACGTCAAAGCACGGTTAAAATCTGTGATTAATTTCACCGCTCTTGCCGCAGGATCATTTACAACGGTCAAATTTTGGCAAATGCGTTTTCCTGCGCAGTAACCTTTTCTATCTGGCCAAGTTGACGAATCAAATTGAGATAAATCAGTATCGATTTGCAAGCGAAAAAAAATCGTTTTGTGCGCCGTGTGACAAAATCACTTATACCCCTATTCGCGAACGACTTCATCTGTTCGACTGTTACAGTTAAACGTTTTGGAACTAAAATTTCTTCGTGCTCTTCATCTAAACTACCAAGAGCTTGAACCATTTTTCGTTTCAATGCAAAGGAAATTTTTTCATCGAAAAATCCAAGTGCAATCGCCTCTTCTGACAAATACAATAAGTGGTTTCTAATTTTACATAATAAAGCGTTCGAAACTTCTTCGTCGAAATATACGACCGCGTCTTGAATTAATTGTAAATCTAGTCGCGGTGCATTCACAGCATTCACACATCCGAACCAATAATAAATAAGGGTGCGCGTCAAAAAATGGAAATGTTTCAAACGCTTTTCATTTTCAAAGCAGTCATTACAAATTGCTCGCGAAACAAAAAAATTGTATAACAATAAATATGAAACTTGGAACGTTCTCACCAATAAAAAACAGCGATAGCTGTAACAACTCCTTATAATCCCCTCGCGCGTACTCCAATTTTAATGCATCCAGACAAAAATTCTTATGTATCCCTATTTCGGCTGCTGACAATGTTGTTCTTACTTCTTCGTCGACTATTCCACTTTTAAAATTGTTGATGTTCATAGTTTTCCAGTTTTTTGAGAAGTGGTTAAAAGGAGGAACTTCTGATGCAGATGTTTTCCCGAAGTTCAACTCAAATACAGCTTTAACCAGCAGTTCGCTGGTACATGGTAGAAAACGCTGTTGATTTGAGGTTAGACGATTTCCTCTTTTGCTGCCTATGTATAAGATGTCTTTATTTGAAGTGAGAAAAGGATTTTAGTACTTGATACAAGTGTATAAGTTACAATAGACAATTCGTTATAATATGCAATAATACAATAGAGGACATTGTAATGCACAGGTTTGAATGTGAGCATTGGAATTACTTCGTACTTTCTAACACCTCCCCTCGAAGAATTTAAATTGCCGCACAAAGTGATGTCAGCTTCTTTCATGCCCAAGTCTAAGATGCATTTGTAATGTTTCTGCGAAGATAATTCCTTAGTTAGCATATCAGCTGGCATTTCCTCCGTTGACATGAATTGTAAACTGATATCACCGTTTTTGTACTTCTCACGTATGAAATGATGGCGAACATCTATGTGCTTCGTAAGTGAATGGTGCGCCGAACTTTGTACTAGGTTTTGTGCACTTTGGCTGTCGTTGTATAACGTGACAAAGGATTGTTGCCATCCAATTTCATTCAAAATTTCTCGCAAGTAATCTTTGGTTGCTTCGCATAGCGCCATATATTCCGACTCTGTGGTAGACAGTAACACTGTGCGCTGCTTTCGCACATCCCATGATATTGGGGCGCCGGAGAGAATGAAAGCGAAGCCTGAATAAGAACGTCTATCAGCTAAATTTGTTCCCCAGTCAGCATCAGCAACGCCATACAGCTCCAAGTGTGTTCGCTCGTACAACAGGCCGTAGTTGATAGTGCCCTTCACATACCGCAGCACTTTCTTAGCGGCTTTCCAGTGGTCTGAGCTGTAATTGGAATTAAATTGGCTTAAATAACTCACCGAAAATGCAATGTCAGGGCGCGTTGTAACAGGTATATACATCAGAGCGCCTATTAAGTTTTGATAAGGATAGGCTTTCATTTCGCTTGTGTTTTCTTTAGCTGGTTTTTCCAATTGGCAATTCAGTTCCATTGGAGTTTGTACAGGCTTGCATTCCTCCATACCAAATCGTTTCAAAACCTCCTCGGCATATTTCCGCTGTCCTAAGAATAAGGTATTGCGTTTTAAGTCTTGATAAAATTCTATTCCTAAACATGATTTAACCGGCCCAATGTCCTTCATTTCGAAACTATCAGCTAGGGACTGCTTCACTTGCTGCAACCACTATTCATCATTTGATGCCATCAGGAAATCACCGACGTAAATCGTAATAAGCATTCTTTTCATTTTTGCTCATAAAAAATAAACATGGATTACAGTTCGATGGTGTTAAGCCAATATTTAGTAATTTAGCCGTCAGCTTCTGATGCCATTGGTAACCAGATTAACGCAGGAAACGCAGATCATATAAAGATTTTCTGAGTCTACATACCGGCTTATTACAGCTATCCAGTTGTTTTTGCCAAGTCTGAGCCGTCTTCTGTAGGCGTTTTCCTTTCGGACCCTGTTTTGGTTCAGACTTCGTTAATGCTACATTCTTTAACACCACATCGAGATATTCTGGTACTTCCATATAGACGTTTTCTTCAAGATCGCCGTTCAAATACGCTGTAATCTCGTCCATCTGGTGTATCCTCAAACCCATTTCTGCTGATAGTGCTGCCATCAGTCTGACAGATGCAAGGCGTGTAACTGGAGAATACGTATTGGTGAAGTCCTCCCCTGGACGTTGGGAGCAACAAGGCGTGCTTTCTTTACATTTCCCTCTTTTGTGCGAAAAACAAAACGGCTTCCAATGACTTTTCTATCAAGAGGGCGCTCAACAACGTCCCATGTGTTGTTTGATAGTTGCGCGAAGTACTCCTCTTCGATTGCGCGCAGCCAAGCAGAAGCTTCATTGCCATTTGAAGCCTCGTTTACTGTTGTCGGGTCGTTGTTAATCGCCAAACTTGCAAATTCGCAGTCTTGGAAATCTACGCTGTTATCAGAATCGTTAGTGTCGCCAGCTTCTTCCATTATGTTTTCAATGGCTTTTTGGTATATTTTCTTTGGGCGCCCTGGCAACCCTTTTCTGTCCAATCGTGGCCTACCTCTACTACGTTGTTCGTTTTTAACATTAACGTTTTCTGTTTTACTCACATCCTCTTCGGACATAGATAAATCGTCGTTTGGTCGCAAACCCAATTCAATTATTTGTTGTTCAAACGGTCATTTTTGTCAGTCTTACAACCGTAAAACATTTCACTGCAAAATTTTACATCGCGACTAATGACTATTTTTCGCTTATCCGGTGATCATAAACGATAAGCCTTGGCTTCGTTGGAGTACCCAACGAGAACGCACGCTTCTGAGCGAGAGTCGAATTTGCCATTTGCTTTGCCCTTTATCAACACAAATGCCTTGACACCAAACGGCTGCATGTGCACAACAGTAGGTGTTTTGCCCGTCCAAACCTTAAGTGGTACTAATTGGCCGTATTTACAGCCTCTGCCCAAAACGTCAGCGGTAAAATCGCTTGCTTTAACAGACACCTGGCCATCTCTATTAGTGTGCGGTTTTTGCGCTCAGAAACGCCATTCTGCTGCGGCGTATGCGGCGCTGTCAATCGCCTCTTAATACCACAATCATCCAAATATTTCCTAAAATCGCGATTTATGTACTCCCTACCGTTGTCGGATTGTAGTGCCTTTAATTTTCTGCCAGTGATTGTCTCAGATGAATTCTTAAATTTCTTGAACATCTGTAACACTTCAGACTTGAGCTTGATAAAGTAAACTTCACTATATTTGGAGTAGTCATCTGTGAAGGTTACAAAGTACTTAGCGCCGGAGTGAGAACCTGTTCTCATCGGCCCGCAAACGTCTGTGTGCACGATCTCAAGCAAATCAGTGGTGCGGCGTTCTCTACGTTTAGCGAAACTTTCTTGTGTTTGCTTCTCGCTCAAGCACACTTCACACGGTGACATTTGCTCATTTGCGTTGACTTCGATGCCATTTTCGGTAAACGCTTTAAGTCTCTCTCGTTGAGATGGCCCATGCGAATATGCCATTTGTACAGTGTAGGGTCTTTACCTGCAGCTACAGAAGCGGAACTTTGCACAGTGTTTACGTATTATAAATCACCAAGTCTCTTCGCCGTGAGCAATTTTTTCCCGCTTTCATGACTTCAGCCACGTCTCGACGAAAACGTACCTCGTAAGCTTTATCTGTAATTTTTGACACGGACAGCAAATTCGTTTGTAGGTCTGGAACATACATCACCTGCTCAAAGTTTATTCGCTCCTTAAGGCCCCTTGATATTGCCGACGCCGCTGGTCTCTGCCGTGTCGTTATTAGCTAAGCTTAATGTTCTGCTCATTTCCTTGAAGTTCTCAAAAGAGTTTCTATAAGAGCTCATATGGGATGAGCAACCGCTATCCAGGCACCAATAAACAGGCAGATTCAAATAGAAAAGAATTTTCGGCTTCTTCTTGTGCAATGCGGCGTGCATTTGGATGTGAATTTTTAGTGTTTTGCTTTGCTCGACAGTTTCGGGCGATATGGCCGTTTTCGCCGCACTTGTAGAACGTTCTTGATTCGCCTTTTACCTTTAGTTTTACATTGCCGTAAGGGTTGCCAACAAACTTTTTGAAATGTTTTGCTTTAGAGTTTGCAAGTAAAACACTTTGCTCTGCAGCACCTTCCTTTTCTAGGCTGATCCTCTTCCAGGATTTTCAATCGCAAGACCTCAGGAGATGGGAGTTCGTCCCGAGTCTCCAGGGCACAACGAAACACCTCAAATGATTCAGGCAAACTATAAATTAGCAAGATTGCCAGTAAATCTTCGCCTAAGGTCACGTTTATTTCCTTTAGTTTGCTGACCGCATGGAAGAACTCGTTCAGATGCTCGCGTACATTGTCCCCTTCTTTCAATCGTGCAAGTGCTATTCGCTTTAATAGGGTGGCTTTTCGCGCAGACCCTTTGGACTGGAAGGTGTACTGTAGCTTCATCCATATTTCGTTAGAGGTTTCGCAGTCAAATATAAGCCCCAATTCCGAAGGAGATATTGACAGCATGATATCGGCACATGCTTTTTGATCATAGACTCGCCACTTGGTAGCAGCATCACCCTCTGGACAGTGCTTCGACCCATCGGCGTAACTCCATAAATCCGCTTTAATCAGTATTGCCCGCATGTTAAGCTTCCATGTGTCATAGTTATCAGCATTTAGCGGCTCAATCCTTATAGATCGCTCGGCCATAATTACTCTTCGTATTTGTACAACGGGTGGCCGATCTGCAGCAGTAGTTATGTTTCGGAATTAAAAAATATATGAACTTAATTGAAAACGCGCTGGGCCGGTCCATAACCTGTTGATTTGAGGTTAGACGATTTCCTCTTTTGCTGCCTATGTATAAGATGTCTTTATTTGAAGTGAGAAAAGGATTTTAGTACTTGATACAAGTGTATAAGTTACAATAGACAATTCGTTATAATATGTGTGAAATACAATAGAGGGCGTTGTAATGCACAGGGTTTAATGTGAGCGTTGAAATTACTTCGTACTTTCTAACAAAAGTAAATCGCGACCCAATTTTACTTCAAGTAAATGTGCAGCACCTTTTTCAACGCCAGTATTTGTCGATGTCGTGTCAAAAGCAACGATTTCAACCAAACTATCCATTTTCCACTTGCGTAAGAAGCTTTCAATAGCTTCAGCAATATTCTCACCGCGAGATTCTTCAAGTTTTGCAATGCCGAGCAGTTTTTCCACGTTTTCTGCAGTTATAACAATAGCTAGTCGATCTACCTTATCTTTGCGCTTCATTTCAGGGAGCATCTTACCGTCGCAATGCAAGACGAATATATAGAATATATCTATACTAAATTAATATAACTAAACATAGTATGCTAATATGTATATTAAATTTTTCATCGCAAATTTTGCATTTAATATTAACCCGAAATTCATCGGTGATCTGCTGAGCTTGTCTTCGACGATAATCCTTTCGGGTTGTTTGAAGCATTGTGCGGTTGAGAACGAAATCTTCTACTTTGATATCCTTGATGTCAGGTTTGATTTCATGCAATTTTCCCAATACAGCCGCAAGTGTTGCGGATGTAAAATGCAGTGCTGCGCGATCACTGATACGGCATTTATCCATGCTGGCTAGCATACGATCATCTACGAAATTAATTTTTCTGCGAAATCGTGCACTCCGCTGTCGTATGTGAAAATCAACGTCGGAAGGGGAATAGTCCATTTCTTCAACCTCGGATTCACTATCTCTACGAATCCCTGTTACTGACGTAGATGGACTTATGTTAACAGAAATTGAACAGAAATTACAATAATGTGCATTATTCTTTTAATAAACAGCTTACCTTGAGCTTTCAAGCCGTCTAGATATTTTCTTTTGCGATTTTCTTCTTCCTCTAGTCTCTTTGTTTCGCGTTTCTGTTTTCGTTTCAGTGAGCCATCGATTCACACATACTTCCAGGTCGACCCATTTGCCTTTGCAGTATAAGGAAATCTTTGTCTTCCTGAATTTTCATTGAGTCTAGTGCATCCGCTGCCGCAATGTCAAAAATGAAGTTTTCTATTTTTTTCACAGAATTTTTCTTTATCTCTGCGATATTTTCATAATGGCCATATTTGTTTCTAAACAAATTCTGCCACTCTCCATAAGGTTTATAAATTTTTTGTTATGTTTTTTTCTTTCTATAGGCTGGAGATTACTCCCTTAATTAACTTTAACTACTCGAATTTTTCAAGAATAGTCCATTAGGAGATGTGCGCTTAGCTGCTGGAAAACTAGGCTACCCCATGGCCTTTTTGCGAAGTAGTTCTGGCTGTATATGCAGCTCCCAATTCAACGGTGATAAGAAATTACGGGTATACCATCAGCTTACTAATCGGCAATGGGCCGGATTGGTTGAAAAATACTTATTTTATCCGGAGGACTTCTGTATTTCTTCGTCCAGACTTGGTTTAAAAAAACTTAAACTAAAAAACTATCGCGTGATAAAACGCTATATTAGCTTTTAGCGATATTACTTGTTACTATGCTAGTCGACGTCTTAACCATCTGGCCGTCAGATCTAATCTCCCGTTTCTTCTATTTTTTCCATTACGAAAACTAGATTCAATTCTTCCTATCTTTTTCTTCTTCTTTCTATACTCCGTGTTCATACGCAATAAAAGTAATAGATTTATGCGGAACTGCAGTAACTTCACATGGTTTTCGAATTGGGAAATATTCATATAAAACATTTTTTTTAAGTAAGAATACATGGAAAACAAAAAAAATATATTAACCCTAATTGTCCCAGATTATTATTTTTAGATTTTTTTTGTTTTCACCTATATACAGGGTAAAAGTAGCGTTAAAGTAAAGGAAAAAAATATGACTAAAACTTTGGGAGTAGTATAGTTCTTCCGATATCGGCCGTTGCCATATGGCAACACGGGGCATATTCCAGATGGATTGTTAAAGGACAGTATTTGGTTAAAATATCAAATAATAGAAGCATTGTGTATAAGTTTTAATACATTTATTGATAATATATGCATATTCTACGTGCAAAGCGGATGAAGAAGTTAATGAAAAGTAGCAAAACATTTCAAACATAAACCCACATCACATTTTTCACAGGCTATTCGTCCTATAGTTTTACATGCTTCACCAGCACAACGAAGTTTTTTTTTTCAATTTGTATAAGGTCCCAGTGTGGAGACCCCCGAGGCTGGGTATTTAGCATCGAGCTGTCAATTAAAGACCACAGAAAGTATTTGGGAGTAGTCTTGGAGAGTAAGCTGCTTTGGATGAGCAATGATGAAGAAAGAGGGAAGAAAGCCAGTAACGCCCTTTATGCATGTAAAAGAATGCTGGGAGTCACTTGGGGTTTGTCACCTGCTCTGAGGCATTGGTGCTACACAGCAATAGTCAGCCCAATATTGCTCTATGGCGCTTTGGTGTGCTGGAATGCCGCACAAAAGTCCTTATGCCTCGGGCCAATGGAGAAGGTGCAGCGCCTAGCGGCACTGTGCATCGCGCGAGCGCTGAGGCCCACTTCGACGGCTGCTCTTTAAAAACGCACGCACGTAGATTGACGGTCATAGGGGAATTAAATTTCAGAACCTTTGGGCACCACTTAATTGGGGCGGGAAGTACAAGCAGCACAGGCTCCATGGCACCTAGCTTTTAATGGAAACGAATTTTTTGCACAGCGATTAAGAAAGAGGGATGGAAATAAAACCTAGCCATGGATCCCTAAACATTTTCACGGACGGCTCTAAAATGGTTACGGGAGTGGGGGCCGGAATTTACTGCCGGGAACTAAACGTCAGGCGGACAATAAGGCTACCGGACCACTGCAGCATATTTCAAGCAGAGGTTTTCGCAATGAGGATAACTACAGAGCTAGCCCTCACCGAAACGACAATCAATTCAAACTTAAACCTATTCCAGGCGACAATCAAGGCAGTTTCCTGATATAAACGTCCCTCCCAGCCGAGAAGCCATTGACAAGCTAGACGCTGATAAAAGGCTACATATCTATGGGTTGCCCGGTCACAAGGGAATCTAGGATAATGAAGTAGCAGATGAGGATGCAAAAAGCGCCACCAGTTTTCCCTGGAACAGACAAACTACATTTGTATACCACTTCAACACTTGTACAATGAAATATACGATAATATGATTAGGCAGTTCAGAGCTAGATGGAATGAGTTAACCACCTGCAAAACTTCAAAAATACATACAAACGATTTTTGTTTACACCTTCTCATACATGATGGTATTTTGCGTTGCCATATGGCAACACGGGGTCAAGTTGAGCTAGCGAACATTACAAAATTTGGTAAGAAGAGGAAAGTTCACATTACGCCCCGTGTTGCCATATGGCAACAGACTCAAAAAACACTTAAATTATATAGCATGCACGATTGTTTTTTTATTGTTACTTGTTACCATTAGAGTCGCTAATGTTTTAACTAATATCTTATCACTGTCATGTTTTGTAAATAAAAAAAAAGCTTTCTATAAATTAATGCTTACTTCTTCATATGTGACATTTTGATGGTTTTTTGTCACTTCTAATTTTGTTTAAAGAACACAGTTGCATTACACTCGATAGACAGCAAGGATCTGACGGAAACGTAAGCATTTCGGAAGATACACCTTTTAGGAATTCGTTAACGTACATATAAGCATTTTGAAGTAAGCGGTTTTTGTTTTACACCCTCTTAAACATGATGTATTTTGCGTTGCCATATGGCAACACGGGGTCAATTTGGGTTAAGTACCAATTTGTGCCTACCGTATGCAACCCAGTACATAGCCTTGGAAAAACTGCTGGCGTTTTCGGTGGGATTGTTAAGAATTGAGTGAATTTGGTGCGATGTGGCATTAACGAAATGTCAAAATAAAGGAATGTCGTGAGCAAGAAGAATGTAAGAAATAGAAATGTAGTAGTAATTTGAATACAGCCAAATAAACATCGTTGGGTCCATCTCTCCAACATAAAAAAAAAAATTATCTGAGTTTTTATTTTAAATAGGTCTTTTCAGAAGAAACACAGTGTTAAAAGTGGACCGTTCGTCATTAAATTTTTTTCAATCTTTCTCTGAGTATGTAAATGTGTGCAATCGCATCCACTTTGAGTGAATGTAGAATTGGAATATTATAAGCCACATTATTCAACAAGGGAGAATTCAATGAAAACATAATGCTACATATACATATATGCAAATGTACATACATATAGCAGCAATTAATTTCATTTAAAGAAATTGCGTATCTTGCGATTCCGCTAAAGTGTAGTGCATATTTTTAGGTGTAGTAATAATAATGCGGTTGTTAGATATTTACCTGCTTCCGGCAAGATAGATGACTAGACTAGTTTCACTAATTATATGTTCTTTGCTATAATATCTATAGGGCTATTCGCGATTCGGTGCATAAGAGCTGACAAATTTATGCAATTGCAGAAATATGCTATGGATTGTGAGCGACCTTTAATAAACTGTCAAGGTAAAGCTTTTGCAAAACAATTTTTGTGCATCAGCTTTGGTTTTGTTTATGAATGCAATGCATAGCATTTTAATGCTATGGATTTTCGGTATTGCAAATTAGCCAAGCCATGACAAATGCAAATGCGTGTACTCTGTTTGTGTATTGCAAATAATTTGCAATACAAATTTGCAATGCAATGATGTTAGGCCATTTGCACCGGATCGGGAATAGCCCTTATGTCTGTACCAGGGCTTCGGAGCAAAGGTTTTTTTTTCCTTCGCTCAGCTCTAGCTCCGCTCCGATATTTTATTTCGCTCCGAGCTCCGCTCTTGCTCCACTCCCGCTCCCAATAAAAAACTGTTAGTGGTTTACATATCGATCCCTAACCGCCGGAAAAATTTTAGGGACATTTTTTTGAAAATCTGATTTTTTAGAATTTTGATTGGTAATAGCAAAAAAAAGTTCGTTATGCTTTAAAAAAAATCTGTGTGAAATTTGGAATTTTTTGGTCAATATCCTAGGCTCGCCCAAGTCCATCAAAGTTCAATATGCTCAAAAAATAATAATAAATTAATTAATTAATACATTTTTTTATTAAAAATGCAATAATCTTCGAAAGTATTAGTCCTACATAATTTGGTATATGGACCTTTTTGGTAGAGAATCGAAGTTAGCTAAGAAAAAAATTTTTTAGTACTTGAACCTTGTGGACTTGGGCGAGCCTAGGATATTGACCAAAAGTTTTCACATTCCACACACATTTTTTTTAGAGCATAATGAACCATATTTTTGCTATTGCCAATCAAAATTCTAAAAAAGCGGTTTTAAGCTCACGCTATTCTGCATCCAATAGAAAATTAAATAAAATGCCAAGTTAATTAAATAGGGAAAGTTATTTAACACGGTTGTTTTCAGCGACAAAAAATTATAATTTCAGTAAATTTATTAATTTTTATTGAGCTTGAGGACGTTATTATTGAAAATTTTGTGGAAAAACAACAATAAATATATTTCAAAATAAAATAACAACAAAAATTTTAAATTTTTCTTTAAGGAACTAAGGAACAAATACATTTTTTAGCTCTTTGCTCCAGCTCAGCTTCAGCTAAAAACCTTTGCTTCTTAGCTCCTTGCTCCTTTTCTCCGCTCCGCACATAGGGGTTGTACCGGACTTTCTTAAGTGCTGAGCGTAGCTCTCGGTTGTCCAGGGTCCTGTAGGGAGTAAACACCCTATCTCCTAAAGAAATTAGAACACACTCGCTTCTAGTTTATAGCCTCTCTCCTCTCGCTATATCCACTCTCTAAAGTATAGAACTAGAGTAGGTTTAAAACCCTACAGCTAGCACCAGTCCCAGTGGTTAAAGCCCACTTCGAATATAGTCTTGAAGTTTTGATCCCTCTTCCACTACCCGTGGAACCCAGGTTGCGACGCGTGCCACGTATGCCCAGCTAATGAACAATGCTTGTTAGCACTGTTAATTTTATACCATTTTGTCCATCCGCAGACAGTTATCCTCATAATTGTTTGTGCTTTATATGCAACGTAATAATTCAATATATGTATGTGCATATGTACATGGGTATATACGTATATAAACTACAATTCAAATAAGCGTATATATTATATATCTCTATATAAATGCGCCACAAGAAAATTTTGCAATCCCTTTTTTGAAGGCACCGTTCGCTCGATTTCAATGAAACATACACCGATTTAAAGGATATAACTTCCTCTAATCCAGAAATGTTAATCCCGATATATAGGAGCGTGGCATCGTACATATAGACTAAAATGTGTAAACCACTATATCTCCAAAACCAATTATGCTGGGGAACTAAAACTTGGCACAGATGCAAAGATTGAAAATATCCTACTTACTGCGAAAAGTGGTAGATTTTGGAAAAGGAGGCGTGACACCTCCCATACAAATTGAAATTCTCCTATTGCAAATTGAAATTGCTATTGCTAACGTCCTAAAATTTGACACAGCCACATATACCATCAATACCGTATTTACGGCTAAAAGTGCTGAATAATGCAAAAGGGGGCGTGGCACCGCCCATACAAACTGAAATTCTCATATCGCTTTTCTCTGGAACTGCTTATGCTAACGTCCTGAAATTCGACGCAGCCACATATGCTATCAATGCCGTATTTACGGCGAAAAATGGTAAATAATGGAAAAGGGGGCGTGGCACCGCCCACACAAACTGAAATTCGGCGAAACGTGGTAGATTTTGGTAAAGGGGGGCGTGGTACCTCCCATACAAACTGCAATCTCATATCGCTTATCTCTGAAACTGCTAATGCTAACTTGCTGAAATTTGACACAGCCACATATGCTATCAATACCGTACTTACGGCGAAAATTGCTAGATTTTCGAAAAGGGGGCGTGGCCCCTCCCATACAAACTGGAATTCTGATATCGCTTTTTTCTGGAACCGCTTATGTAAACGTCCTGCAATTTTACACAGCAACATATGCTATCAATGCCGTATTTACGGCGAAAAATGGTAAATAATGGAAAAGGGGGCGTGGCACCGCCCACACAAACTGAAATTCTCATATCGCTAATCTCAGGAACAGCTTATGCCAACGTCCTGAAAATTGACACAGCAACATATGCTATCAAGGCCGTACTTACGGTAAAAAGAAATGTTTATCCCGATATATAGTGGGCGTGGCATCTGAAATATAGACTAAAATGTGAAAACCGCTATATCGCTAACACTAATTATGCTGGGGAACTGAAACTTGGCACAGATGCATAGATTGTAAATACCCTATGTACGGCGAAAAGTGGTCTATTTTAGAAAAGGGGCGTGGCACCGCCCCATACAACCTGAAATTCTCATATCGCTTATCTCTGGAACCGCTTATGTCACCGTCCTGAAATTCGACACAGCCACATATGCTATCAATGCAGTACTTACGGCGAAACGTGGTAGATTTTGGTAAAGGGGGGCGTGGTACCTCCCATACAAACTGCAATCTCATATCGCTTATCTCTGAAACTGCTAATGCTAACTTGCTGAAATTTGACACAGCCACATATGCTATCAATACCGTACTTACGGCGAAAATTGCTAGATTTTCGAAAAGGGGGCGTGGCACCGCCCATACAAACTGAAATTCTGAATGAATGTTACTTTGTGTAATAATTTTTGAAAGGATCAGTGTGTTTGTCTTCCATTAGGTGGCGGAGGGATTGAGTGTAGAGATGGGCATGGGACTAAATATTAATTCCCGATCCCGCCCATCCCGAAATTGTATTTTTACCGGTCGGTTTGAAAGGTGGGCGCTGGAACTGCAACAGTACTCCTTCGATGTGCAGTATCGCAAGGGTAAGCTGAATGTGGTAGCAGACGCGCTGTCAAGCCAGCCCCAGGAAACATTGCTTGGTTCGATGACGCCGAGAGGAGTAGCCGTAGAGTGGAAGTGGCTGAAAGACAAGATGGCAGAGGTGGAGAGGTCTTCACAGAAGTTTCCTGACTTTGTCATCGAAAATGGTGAGCTGTACAGGCGAATATCAGGCCAAATCGACGGTGAAGACGTATTGCCATGGAAATTATGTGTACCGACAGAGCAAAGGCAGAGGGTGTTAAGGGAAGTTCACGATGTTCCCAGTGCAGGCCATATGGGGACTCGAAAAACGATGGCGCGGGCGACAACGCGATATTATTGGCCATGTTCCGCGACGTGAGGAAGTATGTGCGACATTGAGAGACCTGCCAGCTTTACAAACCAAGCCAGCAGCAAGCAGCCGGAAAGATACTGCCGCAGCTAGCGTAAGAACCCTGGGCGATGGTGTGTGCTGATTTCGTAGGGCCTCTTCCATGATCCGAGCATGGAAACACTATGGCGCTGGTAATACTAATTAGCTTCTCAAGATGGGTCGAAATCGTACCAATGCGGAAGGCAACAGCGGAGGGAGTAATTCGAGCAGTAAGAGCGCGGATTATCGTCAAATTCGGCATTCCAAAAATCTTGATCAAGAATAATGGAACGCAGTTTACCGAAAATGCTCGAAATTTAAGCAATTCCTGGAGGAGATGGGAATAAGGCACCAAATCACTGCTCCGTACTCACCGCAGAAAAATTCGACGGAAAGAGCTAACCGTAACATGAGGCGACTACTGGCGCAGTTCGCAGGCAAAGACCAGAAGAGCTGGGATGATCTGTTGCCAGAAATGACTTTGGCCCTCAACACGAGCGTGTGCGACGCAACGGGTTCCAGCCCTGCGTTCGTCGTCCAAGGGCGAGAACCAAGGTTACCGAATGCATTGTATGACGAGAATACGTTATGAACTGGCCAAGGTGCCACACCATCACAAGTAAAAGCGGCGAGAATGAAAGAGGTATTCGAGCTAGTACGACGCAATCAGCAGAAGGCTACCACAGAACAAGCGAGGCACTATAACCTGCGGAGAAGATCGTGGCAACCAGCCGTGGGGAACAAGGTGCTGATGCGAGAGCACTACCTCTCCAAAGCTGTGGACAACTTCGCGGCAAAACTCGCACAGAAATACGCCGGCCCACACCGCGTTCTCAATTTTATTTCACCTGTGATGGTAGAACTCGAAAAGACGCACAAAGGGAAAAGGAGAACAGCGCGTGTGAGTGATCTCAACCCATTTTATGAGAACAACGCGACAGGTGAAAATTTTCCCGTGGCATCGTCTGAGCCTAATCCGACGACAGCGGGCCAAGTAGTGAATGTGATGGCGAAGTAGAGCGGGCGCCAACACCCATAACCATGTCGTCCGACGAGAAAGAGGAGTGTGTCAAAAGGCAGGGCCACATCAACCGCCACATCAACCGCCGCAACAGCTGTGCCTTAGTAAGGGCGCGATCGAGGCGTGTACATTGGCGAGCGGTGGACAAAGGGATTTTGTGGAGGAGGCGTCGGCGGAAGCGGGTTTGAGTGTGGCAGCAGATGCCGACTTAGTGGCGGAAATAGAGCGTTGGCTAGAAGAAGCGGAGCCGAGTGTGCCATCGGGGTGGTAGGTCCGTCCGGACGTAGGTGCGTTGCCAGAAGAGTTGGTGACGGAAATTGAGTCGCACATAAACCATCAGCAACAGAAGCGGCAGTCATTCAGACGCATCGTAAACGGCCAGGCGTACAGAGTAAGAATCAACAAGACTGGCAAGGTGACCGTAAGTCTTGCTGACGAGAGTAAGGAGGGAGTGTGAGGACCCCGGATCCTGTGGCCCTGAGCCCCACAACAATTTATATATATATTATGAATTTTTTTTATTTAAATTGAATGAGCTGTTAGACACATGTACAAATATATACTTATGGTTGAATTATTTATATATATGCATATACGCTTATTTAGATTGTAGTTTATATACGTATATACCCATGTACATATGCACATACATATATTGAATTATTACGTTGCATTTAAAGCGCAAACAATTGTTATGAGGATAACTGTCTGCGGATGGACAAAATGGTATAAAAGGAGCAGTGCTAACATGCATTGTTCATTAGCTAGGCATACGTGGCACGCGTCGCAACGTGGGTCACACGGGTAGTGGTAGGGACAAGATATCGAACCGAAAGTATCGATATGGTACTCATTTAAAGTATCGCTGGAAAAATATCGAGTACCCATTAATATCGGAATAAAAAGACTCGCAAATATCGTTACCAAAATCCAAAGAAATAAATATCTGAAAAAGTGATTAGAAGCCTCCGAGCGTATTTCTGCCATGAAAAACAGCTTCTCATAAAAATGCCCTTTGTGGCACAACATAAAGGCGCACGCAACAAATCGGAGGAGGAGCTCGTTTAAACGCTAACATATTTTGTAAGCGCCAATCTATTATTTTTACACGTAGAGATTGAGGTGTCGACTTAAAATACCGAGCTCGCGTGTTCAAATCCCGCCACATGCAATCCTAACGATAGTAAAAAATGTCAGTTCTTTAAATCCCAATTTATATCGGGAAGAGTTGATAATCAGATATGTCTTGAAAGCAATTTTTTCGCATTCTCTTTTATGTTTCCTATTTGCTTCCAGACGCGTCAACTTTTATTGAATACAAGTTCGTGGTTCTTTAAATTAGAGGTATCTGCACACTTCCCCTTTCTTCTCACCTCCTTCGCCTTCGAACGAGCAGACTTGAAAGCAAGACTTGACGTGTCTGAAAGCTGACTAATTTGAGTTTATAACATTCGATACGATACTAGGATTCTGGTACTCGATTCCAAAAAATATCGGTTTAAAACTATCGAGTAAAAAATATCGGTATCGAGTGCCAAAAGTATCGATATGGTATCGTATCGTATCGAAATTCGTGTCCCTAGGTAGTGGAAGAGGGATCAAGCCTCCGAGACTATTACTATAAGTAGCCGTTGACGTGTTCGGACGTGTTTTCTATCGCTCCGCAATCTTTTGATTTTTGTTTTGCCAATAAGTGACTTTTATTTGTTTATAGTATGGTGGAAAATCATATTATGAGATAGTGACTCTTGGTGATATAAACTAATTATATTGTAAATTGCTGCAAATGATATATTAAGCAGAATTATAAACAATGCCTTGCTCGTGCGGACAAAGGGTTGATCGCACTCAATCAAAAGTTCAATGTGCTGAGAGCAAATAGATTTTCATTTGAGTTGTATTGGTATTGTACAAGCCGATCTTGACTATTTACTTTTGTCTGACAAGCCTTTCGTTTTTAAAGTATGTACGGCTGAGCCTCGTACATCAATTCGTCCGCTCTCCTCCCCCGTTCCTTTGGATGAGGGCGCTATTGCCAAATCTTCTGTGAATATAAACACTCAGAAAAATAAAACAACTGAAAACGCTGAGAATGCTTCTCGTAATTCATCAAATTCATCAAATAAATCTACATGCCGTACTCAAAGAGATTTCTTCTGTTAAGGCTGAGAATGCTCAGGTGGTCTCTTTAATTAGAGATTTGCACGTTGAAAACAAACAATTAAATAAAAAATGTGACGCTCTAAATGGTGAAATTCGTTCAGTGCAGGCTAAGCTGAGCAATAGAGAAGCTGATATATCCGTATTAACGAAGGAAATTAAAAATCTTCGCATTATTATTGGCAGTTTCCTAAAACTCAATCCAAATCAAGCATATAGTGTACATGACAGCAAAGAGGTGATTGACACAGTTAATCTTTCACTTTCATGCTCTTCGTTTTCGTCTCCGCCTGTTTACTCTGTTGCTGACTCTCCTGCTGCTGCCTTTCCTTCGCTAAATAATGCAGTATGCACGATGGTGTCGTCATATACTGTGCCTATGTATTCATCTACTCAGCCATCTGTTTCGCTATCAGCTGAAACTGTTGTTGTGCCTGCTAGTGCTCCCGCTGTTTGTGCTATTAATTGCTCATATTCGTCTTTTGGTGCTGCTAATGCTCGGGCGCAATCTCTTGCTGCTCATGAATATTCATGCGAATCTCATCAACATAATTCTTCTTTATCTTATTCGCAAGCTGTTGCCGGAAATAATATCTCGTCATCACAACGAACGACGCCTGCTTTGGTTTTTGGTAACGGTGATCACATCTCTGCATCTGCTGGGGTGCCAGCAGCCACTCATTGGACCACGGTTGAGAATAAGAATTACCTATATTAACCCTGTGTTAAAAAAAACAAGTGAGCAGCGCTGTCTTCGGCTATGCCGAAGGCTTCATACCTTTCATGAACATCTGCAAATTTTAGTTTGACAGATTACTGATTTTGATACATCGATAGAGGAGTTACATACTTATATAAAAAATCGCATCTAAACAATCAGAGGTATGGAAGATATACTTTATATGGCACCAATCTAAGTGATTTTCACTGCTATGTGATCGGTATGTAAACCGGTAACACAATTTATTGGGTTTAGTTTCCTACATAAAGGAGATATATCGCAAAAACTGGTATCTGAACAATCAGTGCTATAGGAGATAAAGCTTATACAGCATAGATTTTGACGATTTTCTCAGTAGACTTTGTATTATTATTTATAAAATATCTTACGAAATTTATCGGTTTTAGCTGTTCAAATAAAGGAGTTTTACAGTAAAATCCCATATCTGAACAATCAGATGTATGGAAGATATATGTTGTAGTCACCCGATCCTTGTTATTTTCACTGTAAGTATTCTGTTAATGAGTGAAAATGGTGCGAAATTTCATGTTCCTAACTGCATAAATGGAGGAGATATGATAAAAGACCTCATATCTGAACAATCAGTTGTATGGGGGCTGCAGGTTATAGTGACCCGATCTTCGTTATTTTCACTGTAAGTCTTCTGCTGATAATGAGTGAAAACAGCGCGAAATTTCATGGTCCTAGCTACATAAATGGATGAATTACAACGAAAAATCTCATATCTGAACAATCAGTTGTATGGGAGCTATTGGTTTTAGTTATCCGATCTTTTTAATTTTCACTGTAAGTTTTCTGTTGATAATTATTGAAAACTGTGCGGAATTTCCTGTTCCCAGCTATATAAATGGAAGAGATATAACGAAAAATTTTATATCTGAACAATCAGTTGTATGGGAGCTATAGGTTATAGTGACCCGATCTTTGTAATTTTCACTGTAAGAATTCTGTTGATAATGGGTGCAAGGGCTGCAAAATTTCATGTTCGTAGCTGCATAAATGGAGAAGTTATAACGAAAAATCTCATATCTGAACAATCAGTTGTATGGGAGCTATATGTTATAGTGGTCCGATTCTTCCGGTTCCGACAAATGATTAATACATTATAAAAATACACCCACCTACCAAATTTTATCCGGATATCTCGAAAACTGAGAGACTAGATTGCATACAAACAGACAGACAGACGGACAGACGGACAGACGGACAGACGGACAGACGGACAGACGGACAGACGGACATGGCTAAATCAACTCAGCTCGACGTTCTGATCATAAAAGTATACATTTTAATGGGTCTATCTCTTTTTGTTCTGGTACTTACAAACATCGGACCAAAGTTATAATACCATTTCATGCTCATGAAAGGTATAAAAACTATAGGCCGATTTCTAAGCTATCAACAGTATCCAAAGTTTT